>NW_018021640.1:15651-18325 GCF_002006095.1 Pseudomyrmex gracilis
AAAAGCAACTCGTGGGCAATCGCAACGTGGGCAATCGCAACGTGGGCAATCGCAACGTGGGCAATCGCAACGTGGGCAATAGTCACTGTGGGCAATCGCAACGTGGGCAAAAGACTCCCACTCTATAAGGAACATGGGGTAATCGTAAATAAATAGAGTGCATAAATCACTTATTACGAAATATGAGCAAGAAATTAAAAGGTATATCAAAAACAACATTGCCAAACAGACAAAGAAATACATCTTTCGTAAA
Organism: Pseudomyrmex gracilis; assembly: GCF_002006095.1. Taxonomy (NCBI): domain Eukaryota; kingdom Metazoa; phylum Arthropoda; class Insecta; order Hymenoptera; family Formicidae; genus Pseudomyrmex; species Pseudomyrmex gracilis. Next base: position 15,905 of record NW_018021640.1, read on the forward strand.
ATATCGAAATATTGTAAAAACCAATTTGAAAAACATACGTGATAACGTATCAGAAGCAGCAGCTGCACGTAGAGCTCAACAAACTCGACCACTTCACGAACTGGCTGAGGAATTACAGAAAGATATATTAAACATTCCTAGCCATATTTTCGGTGAACATGGGCGCACATGTGTTGATGATGAAAAGAAAATCATGTACCTTGTTTACAAATGCATAGGTTATATCAAAAAATAGAGCAAGTGATGATAAATTTGAGCTGCTATTCCGAAAGTTTACTACTCAATCATACAAATAATCCTGCCGAATGGTTTAACTCTATTATCTGCAAACTAATAGCAGGAAAGCGCATAAACTTTGGTGCACGAGTTTCTTACAATGCTAGAATTGCGGGAGCTATTTTGCAGAGTAATACGCAACAAGCTCTGACGCAATTACATGAAGGCATGAGTAAAAATGTACNCCACATTGTCAAAAAATTAGAACAGCGGCGACAACTACATATTGTCAGAAAGAGAAAATCTCGGCAAGTAGAAGGAAGACGAAAGAAAGTAGAACAAGATGTAAGAACAGGAACCCATTACGGTCCGCAATCGCAAAAACCAGATTTGGCACCAGAGATATTTGAAATATTAAAGAAAAATCATATAGATCGATTGTCCGAAAATGGACGTAATTGGCAAGAAATAGAGCGTAATACAAGAGGTCAGAGTGATTGTGACTTGTGGCACATTTTGAGGAAAGAGATACTAACAGCATCTCATTTTGGAGACGTATGTCGTATGAGAGAAACAACGTCTTGTGCAATGATAGTTAAAAATATCTTGTATCCCTCATATATCGATAAACCAGTCATGAAGTATGGTCGAGAAAATGAGGAAACAGCAAGAAAAGAATTAGCTGCAAACATAAACAAAGAAATTGAAACATGTGGATTATTTATTGATAGCGAAAATCCATTTTTGGGCGCTTCTCCCGATGGGCTTGTTGACGAGAACGGTTTAGTAGAAATAAAATGTCCTCTTTCAGCAGAAGATAGAACAGCGGAAGAGGCTATACAGACATTTTCAAACTTAAAAGCAATTTTTGATAAAAACGATAAAAATAAATTAAATCGTAATCACAAATTCTTTTATTAAATTCAAGGTCAGTTAAACATTACAAGACGAGATTATTGTATATTTGCTTTATGGACGCCTAAAAGTATGAAAACTATATATGTTCTTAGAGACAATGAGTTTTGGCAAAATCGAATGCTGCCTCTTCTAAAACGTTTTTACAACGAATGTCTGCTTCCAGAAATTCTAGATAGTCGGCATAATAGGCACATGCCGATCAGAAATCCGNAATATATAGTGCAAGCAAAAGACAAAGCAAGTGCAAAAATATCTAGTCGCAAAAGCAAGACACAGCAATGTGTAAATGTNCAGGAGAAAAAGATGAGAAGTAACGATTCTCTAGAGACAAAAAGTGCTATCGTTGGCATTTCTTCACAAAATGAAGATGATGACTGCACAATAACAAGTTATTATTACAAAAAGTATCCTATAAGACATATTGAAATTACCAATCGTAGAAAATTTATAGATGAAATGCCAATTGCTCTAGTCGATGTCAAGAATAACGTTTTGCCTGAAACAAGCAACCTTGACGATCAGTCATTGGATTTATTTTTACGCGTTGTCAAAGAAAGTTTTCCTTTTGAAACACAAAGCGTACATTATATTGAAACTCCAGATATAATAGAACCCTGTAGTCAACAAAGCGTTCAAATTATTGAAGGAAACTGTACAAATCATTGGCGATGCTTTTATTACGACAAAAAGACCCTTCGTATATATGACAGCATAGCTGATTGTTCGTCTTTGTATAAAAGATTGGTACAAGAAAAGAAGGATTAAATCAAAGCTTGATTCCCACACATAAAACTAAAAGATATAATTTTTGAAAAAGTTCAGCCACAAGAAGACAATTATTCTTGTGGTATTCGTGCTGCAGCTTTTGCTACAGATTTAGTGTTAGAAGTAGTTGTAGATAAAAATCTTAGTAATATAAACTATTCAAAAGACATGACTCGTATNAGGCAACATTTTTATAATATTGTTGAAAAAAAAAACTGACGCCTTTTCCGAGACAATAGTATGCATGACATAATTAAAAAAATCATTGTTTTCAAAACTAGTGAAAATGTACAGAAAACATAATATTAATAGTAAAAAAAAACTAATATTTTAAAGTATGCTGCATACGTACGTAGAATATATTATACACACATATATATAATATGCAGTATATATACGTTATGTCAATAAAATTGGCAAATTAATGGTAATTGTTGGGTGATACTCTATTGACCACAGTACGATTCGACACCGCTCGATTCGACACAGATTTATTCGACACCAAATTATTCGACACCGTAC
>NW_018021640.1:18644-30368 GCF_002006095.1 Pseudomyrmex gracilis
TTGTTCTGTGTCGAATCGTACGGTGTCGAATAATTTGGTGTCGAATAAATCTGTGTCCAATAATTTTGTGTCCAATAATTTGGTGTTGAATCGATCGGTGTCGAATCGTACTGTGGTCAAACGGAACACGCCCGTAATTGTTTCAACAAAAACATATTATTTTATAGCAAATGATGTATTAGCATTATTCCTGTAGCAAAAAAGAACGGAGAAACAAATAGAAAAAAAAATTTAGGTCGCGTTTCACGAAAATGGGCGGTAGAGGAGCCCATTTTTTATTACAAATTTTTTAGAACACATTTGTAAATGTTAAAAAATATATGTGTGTAAGAAAACACAATGTAACAGATATTGTAAATATTCTGTAAGACAGTTATTGTACAGATTATTGTACTGTTATTCCCAAAAACATGTAATACTTATGGAGAGAAAAGCATAGAACACTTATACATCTTATAAACAAAGCGCAATATTGCATTTGTGTTTCAATGTCACAAATGTGTTTTACATATAACATTCAGAAACACAAAATTTTTAATAAATAAAACAAATATATGCGCGTATTATTATGTGTGTCACAAACACTGAGAAAGAAAAAAAGAGAAATTTAGTAAGAATGTTCAACATTCAGCAGACATTCAGTATATATGTAAAACTAAAAACAAAGAAGGCAGTGCAAGTAAAAGACAAAAATAAAAAGACAAATTTTGTTAAATAGTTTTTTCAACTGAAAAATTTAAATTAGAATGTCTTTTTGGTAGCGTATAAATTGCTTTATCATTTTTCTTAAAGATGTTTTTGTAAACGTGTGCTAATGTAAAAGTTATTATGAAANATTTACATTCAATGTGTGCTGGCTATTTTTTACCCTTATACTGCCAAAGACGACTTTTATAACATCAAATTGCTGAAACTAATAAATTTAAGAACCATTAAAAATTAAGATCTGCTCAAGATCTGTTGTTACACATGATAATGTCAACAGACTTGTTGACAAAACATAAATTAGCCAAATAGATAGGTCTTAATGCATTGCCGTACTCTGCTCGAATTTATAGTCAATCTGTTTGCAAATTGTTAATTTGCTAACTGGGTGTCAGACGAGTGCACTTATTCTGGCTTCTATGCCTGTGTATATATACAGGGCATAAAAAGTACCAAGCTCATTAATCTCTCTTGTACCAACACTCATGAGTCAAAAAGTACTTCATAAAAATAAACTTTATTGTAATGTTTTGGAAAGCTCTAGAATTAAGCTATAAAAATTTGCAATAAAAAAGAGAATGTATTATTTAAAAAATTCAAGATAATCTTGTCCTGACCTTGGTGATATCACTCAAGATCAAACTGATAAGACCAGTAAATATATCTTTTAAAACCGTACAATTTGTATTTGAAACATTTTTTCGTAAAATGTCTAGTTTCCGATATTTTTTGCAGTACTTGTACTTTTAATACACTGTATATATATTTTTGTGCGTACAAAACATTTAAAATGTACGTGTTAATTACATGTGTAAAACATTGTTTTATTTGTCAGAACACCACAACATGACAAAGAAAATATCAAGACTACAATAATTAATATGCACATAGTGAGAAGACAAACACAATATATATATATGTATATATATGAAGGAGCACAGTAGTACCTTTTACAATTAGACGCAAAATTTACGCGATTGAGAAGTAGAGGAGATTTTCACGAGGCAATATTNTAATAACGACTGAATCGATCACTGTCGTTTTAGTCTCAATTGCTTCAGGACAAAACATTTTAAAAAAAGTATTTTTGCGCGTTGAAACAAGAAAAAAGAAAGAATCACAGTAAGTGTAAATTAGAGAAAGACAGAGAGAATCAAGAGGCACGATAAACAGAGTTGATCGAGCAGTCAGAAATGCCAGATCGTGCAGGCAGCATCGAGAGCATCGAAGCGGCGTGACCCGCACCACTTTGATGCTCTCATACGCACACAAGCGAGAGCCGCGTCNGTGTGCGTGACGTCACGCTCAGTTGTCGGCTTGTGGAAGAGTGCAGACATAGTATGTTCCGTCTTCTTTCCACCAAGCCGGTTACAAGGCACGTACGTAACGCGCTTGTTCCGTACGACAACATTTTTTGATGTTAGGCTGCGTTTTGATATTCACAGCCAATACTGGAAATCTATAGCATATGTTACTTGAAGTATAGATTTTTAGTATTACCAATGAATAACGTTACGCAGCCTCATAATCTTGTAAAAAGACATTATTCATATTGTTGCGCGGCGGACATCTTGTGTGTGTCACGGGAGCCGTGTGAACGGCGTGCGCTCGGCGCGACTGCTTGTTGCCGGGCGACCGAAAGTGTTGTTAGAGTTGAACCGCGGCCGTGTTGCTGTCACGTTGCGGCAAAATGTTGCGCTAGCGATGGCGGTTCCGCTCCGTCACCGCTTTCCGCGATTCGCGCACACGTCCGCGAGAATGAGAGAGACGCGACTTCTTAATAAAAGCATTTTATTACAGCCTTTAACAATAATAAAATACAAGATCGTACGCGCAAAACGCAACGTGACAGCAACACGGCCGCGGTTCAACTCTAACAACNCTTTCGGTCGCCCGGCAACAAACAGTCGCGCCGAGCGCACGCCGTTCACACGGCTCCCGTGACACACACAAGGTGTCCGCCGCGCAACACTGCTCCCCTTTTCCAGATCGTTGTCCCGACGATCAAAGGAGATCCCGGTCTTTCCGCTCACTCCTGGACTGCTGCCGCAGGATCTNGAGCTGGCCGGGCGAAGAAATTTTCCTCCAGAAACTTCTTCCTTCGGGGCCATTACAGCTTTTCCACCAGTCTTCGGACAAGAGGGGGGAAAGACATGCGTGGACTCACCGCCTTAAAATAGGCACCCCAAGTCCCTGTCTCGGCATTCGCCCAAAGGTCCACGGGAAACCACGCGTCGAAAACCGTGAACGAGGCAGTCTTCCCTAACAGAGAGTAAATAAAAGAACGTTCCGCGCCGACGACGACTCCCACGAAGAAGTGTCCCACGAAGACTTCGACGACGCGAAGATCGTTCCGTGGCGATGACGACTCCCACAAAGAAGCGTCCCGCGCAGACCATGATGACGCGACGACTGCCGAACCGGACACCGACGTAACACGCAACTAAACGAAAAAATAAAACGCCAACAACATGCTTCTAAAAGTTAAACAAATATAAAACTTATACAACATTTAAACGGATCCCCGACGTAAAAAAAAACAATGAGAGAATTCCTCCATTCAATTAACCCTCTGGTCATCACGCGTAAACATTTCCCTGTTTTAAAATTAACATAAAAACAAAAACAAATATTCGTAACATTTCTAACAAAAAGAAAAACAAACATCCACTAATTCAGACAGGGCTCCGACGCGTGTTCCCACCTCTCACAAAACGAAACTAATCTATCAGCGTGCACCACTTTACACTTATGCTTTCCCGAGCGACGTATGCAATAAACTACGTCGCTTAACTTTTTAACAACCACAAACGGTCTTTCCCAACTCCTCTGCAATTTAGGAGCTTTACCCTTGCTTCTGCGAGGATTGAAAAATCAAACCTTCTGCCCCTCATCAAATAGGATATGTCTAGCTTTACGATCATAACAAACCTTCGCTTTGTTCGACCTCAACGCCAATCGCTCCCTAACACCCTGATGAATTTCCTCCAATTTCGCCCCTAACTCTCAAATATAATCTTCTGAAGAATCCGAGCAATAATTCGGCGGAATATCCCGCAACAAATCTAATGGCAAACGCAGATGTTGACCAAAACTCAACTCAGCCGGAGTAGCTCCCGTAGTCTCATGTCTAGAAGACCTATAAGCAAACAGGAACATAGATACCCAATGATCCCAACTTCTCTGATTCTCATCGATAAACTTAGATAAGTACTGTAGTATCTTCTGATGCTGCCTTTCAACTTGCCCATCCGACTGCGGGTAAAGAGCAGTAGTCCTTGTCTTCTTTATCCCCAACAACCACGATAGCTCCTGAAAAAGCCGAGACTCAAAATTCTTCCCCTGATTCGTATGCAACTCCAACGGCACACCAAACCTGGAAACCACCTGATTAACAAAAACTTCCGCAACGGTCGACGCTCTAATATTCTTCAAAGGAAAAGCCTCCACCCACTTGGTAAAACAGTCTACAACCACAAGAAAATACTTATTTCCTGAAGAAGACGCTGGAAAAGAACCCAGAACGTCCATCTGTAATATCTCAAAAGGTGCACCAGCATTGAAGATCTGCGACGGAGATTTCCCCTTATCCGAAGGACCTTTTTTCGCGACACAAACTCCGCAAGATTTACACCAATTCTCCACATCCTTCTTACACGAAGCCCAATAGAACCGCCTACAAATCTTTTCTAGCGTCTTGTTCACCCCGAAATGCCCCCCAGAAGAAGTATCATGAGCCTCCTCCAAAATCCGCTTCACCTTCTTCCGAGGAACAATAACTTGAAGAAAACTAGATTTCAAACCCGGGGCCACCCACCTCTTATGTAAAACTCCGTTCACAACGACTAAAGCGTCCCAATGAGACCAGTAGATTCTTGAAGAAGGGCCTCTAGCCGAAACCTCCTCCCACGAAGAACGTCTGTCTCTCTCCTTTCCTAGCAAAACGACCGACACAGCCGGATCCTCCAACTGATCTTCACGCCACTCCCCAGAAGTATTTTCCTCCAAAACTATACGAGCTATTCGCCCTTCCTGCTCCAAAGCATCTCTCACTTCCACCTTCGAGCAATACTTGCAGCTAGATTCCGCACAAGGCCGCTTAGAGAGACCATCCGCGTTTTTGTGCGCCCGACCGCTCCGATGAACTACCTCAAAATCGTATTGCTGCAGCCTCTTCGCCCAACGAGCCAACTGACCCTCCAAATCCTTGAAAGACATCACCCACCTAAAAGAAGCATGGTCAGTTCGAACCAGAAATTTCCGTCCGTATAGATAGTGATGAAAGGACTTAATTGAATTTACCATCGCCAGCAACTCCCGCCGAGTAACACAATAGTTCCTCTCAGACTTATTCAACACTCGACTATAATAGGCGATGACCTTTTCCGTCCCATGCTGAGCCTGCAACAAAACTGCACCAACACCATGACCGGAAGCATCCGTGTCCAGAATTAACTCCCCTTCCTCAAGAGGAAAAGAAAGTATCGGAGGTGAAGACAACGCCTGCTTGAGATTTACGAACGCCTCCTGACACTGCTTTGTCCAAACGAACTTAACCTGATTCTCCGTCAAAACAAACAGTGGCTTCGCAATAAGAGAAAAACTCTTCACAAACTTACGGTAATAAAAGCAAAACCCAAGGTAACTGCAAATTTGCTTCTTGTTCTGCGGAACAGGCCACTCCGCTACGACCGCAACTTTCTCAGGATCTGTTAAAATCCCCTCGGCCGAAACCACATGCACTAAATATTTCACTTGTTTCCTAAATAAATTACATTTCTTAGGATTGAGCTTCAAATTGGCCGCTCTGAGCCTCAGAAAAACCCTTCTCAAATTAGCTACTATTTTCTTGAAAGACTTACCAAAAACAACTACATCATCCGAATATACCAAACAAATCTTAGACAATAGTTGATGAAGAATTCGCTCCATTGCACGCTCAAAAGTAGCTGGAGCGTTACACAAACCAAACGGCATCACCGTAAATTGCCAAACTCTATTCCCCACCGAGAAAGCAGTTTTTTCCCTGTCCTCCGGCCGAATCTTCAACTGCCAATACCCACTCTTCAAATTCAAAGTAGAGAACCATTCATTCCCGGACAATTGATCCAGAAAATCATCAATCCTAGAAAGAAGATAGAAATCTTTAATCGTGACCGCATTGAGTTTACGATAATCAACGCAAAATCTCAAACCCCCGTCCTTCTTTTTCACAATCACTGCCGGGGAGACCCACGGGCTAAAAGACTCTTCGATGACCCCTTGATCCTTCATTTCTTGAAGAATCTTTTCCACCTCAGCCCGCATCCCCAACGAAATCTTCCTTGGAGCCTGCTTAATCGGCCGAGGATCCTGCAGATTTATTTTGTGCTGAAGAACATCACAGTTCCCAGCCACGATTTGTTCAGAGAAGACATCCTGAAATTCAACCAAAAATTCGGCAAAAACGCCCCTCTGTGCCTCATCCAAATCAACCGCATTCCTCTCAAAGAATTCTCCTAAAGTATCTGGAAACCCCGCGGCAGTGTCACGCACTCGACCACAAAACACCTCCGCCTTATCCGGGGGAGAACAATGAGAGACTCCACTATCCTATCCAACCCCGTCCTCCTGAAGAAGTCAAGACCCAGGATACAGTCATCGAGTATATCCGCCACAANTAAAGGCATGCTTAAAGAATGCCCCTCCACGACCACACAAGCCACACAACCGAACTCAACAGGAACCCTCTCTCCGGTAGGATACCTCAACCTCGGTCCCCCCGTCAATCTCTGACATCGTGACCTTTTCACAAAATTAAAATTCACGATGGACACATCGGAGCCCGTATCAAACTTAAAACAACACGGTTTTCTGTTCAACAAACCGGAATAAACAAATAAATTATTTTCCTTATTATTAACTCGTTTTAGAAAATACCTTTTCCGGGGTGTCCCACCCGATAGCCAAACCCACCCCTGGAAGCTCGACTAAACCTTGTTTTCCGACAAATTAGCCGGACACTCGTAGCGGAAGTGCCCTTCTTCCCGCACTTCCAGCACTCTCTTTCCTTCCGTCCACCATCCCCCCTCTGCTCTTGCCCCTTCTTCGTTCAATTTTCCAACCTCCGCTCGCTGTTTTTCTTAAAATTATACGGCGCCTCCCTGCTCGCCCCAAAACTATTCTCTTGAATAGCTTTCACCGCCTTCGCGCGCTCGACAGCAGCCCTCAGCGAAGTTACGTTCTCCAACTGCAACGTACGCTTTAAAAAGCTGTCCAAGAGGGCGGCAATAAACTGTGCGCAAGCGACTTTCTCGCGAACTTCATGCGTACACTCCGAATACGCAAGACGCGCCAGACGCTCTAGATCCGCGCCGAGCGTCGCAAAATTCTCTCCGCCCTTTTGCTTACGATTAGTAAATTGCGCGTAACAGCTTTGAAAAAGTTTTCGCTCCCCGAACCGCGATTCCAACTTAGAGCGGATATCCTCGAAGCCGAACCCCTCTTCCAGCCCCTCTAAAACTGAGCGCGCCTTTCCCCTCAGACTAGTGGCCAAAACCGTCGCTTTCGCCGCATTGCTCCACCCGTTCGCACGCGCGACCAACTCAAACTGCGCGAAGAACTCGCGCCACGGAACACTACCGTCAAACACGTCCGGTTTAATTTTTATTCCCGTCAATTCCACCTCCCGTATAGGAGAATGATTTGGAAGTGACTCGCCTGATGCACCGCGGCGAAGCTGTTCCTCCAAGCGACGAATGTCCTCCTCCTTTCGGCGCACGAAATCGCCAAATTCCCGCTCCTTCTGCCGGAACGAATCCTATTCCTGTCGACGCTCCACCCGCAGCTGCTCTACCTCCCGCAGGACCGCACGCAGCGTCTCGTTCTCGGACGATGCCGCCGCCGCCTCCGGCGCCGCCGACGTCTTTGCCACTCCTGCCACAACTTGACTGCGCGTTCTCTGCGGCGAATGCACCAGAGCAATGCCGCTGCTCTCTCAAGCTCAATCCCGGACGAGCCCCCAAAATGTTGCGCTCGCGATGGCGGTTCCGCTCCGTCACCGCTTTCCGTGATTCGCGCACACGTCCGCAAGAATGAGAGAGACGCGACTTCTTAATAAAAGCACTTTATTACAGCCTTTAACAATATTAAAATACAAGATCGTACGCGCAAAACGCAACGTGACAGCAAAACGGCCGCGGTTCAACTCTAACAAACCTTTTGGTCGCCCGGCAACAAGCAGTCGCGCCGAGCGCACGCCGTTCACACGGCTCCCGTGACACACACAAGGTGTCCGCCGCGCAGCACTATTATGAAAAAACATATATTATATTTATAGAAATTATTAATATTTTTACTTTACCAATAATAAAAACGTTTTAGAATAGTAATAGAATAAATATATATGTTACAAGAAAACTACATATAATACGTAATTAACTCATCATACATACCAGAGAATTACTACTTAAAATTTACAAGACATAATACTTATTACATGAATCAATTACTTAATAAGATTATATGTACGTAAAATGTGATGTTTGTCCTATTAAAAAAACTAGTTATATTAAAAAAATAATAGTATATAAATATGTAAGGTAATATATGTATATTTAAAATATTTTACGTAATATATATTATTAATTTACATATGGATTTTTAGTTTGTACATATATATGTAAATAACAAGAAGAAAATCCCAATTTTTAGATTTTGCATAATCTGAAAGTATTTGGATTCCTAAAAAAATTTTATATATGTTTTTTAAGTAGCATTTGTATAAATCTTTATGAGACAAAGAAGTTAATTACATAATATTGTACTATAATTTTAGTACTTTTTGTTTTCTAATAATTAATAGTGCTTCTGTTGTATCACTCTTTTACAAATTGTGCAACATATATTGTTATACTAAATTACTATGTTGATTTGCAGCAAAAGTAAAAACTCTGGATGCGTTTACTTTTTACGCGCGGTTTTTTCGTTCCCCGCTCGTCTCACACATTACCATCCTTATATTTTGACAGCGCAATTTGTTGAATTAGCTGACAAAGCGGTTTTTACCAAAATGGAGTCTCATCTTAAATAATTTTTGATAGCTTTCGACAATTGTTTTTATTTTATGAAAATTCTTGTTAGTGGTCTTCCGCGCTATTCATGAGGTGCCACTAGCGCGTTAGGTTTTTATGTGGACTTTCGCCTGTAGCCTACATAACAATTTTTATAAAATAAAAAAAAATTTTGTATAAAAGTGTAACATTGTAACATTAAAGAACTCGATAAGAAAAGGTTTATTTGACGTAGTTTACATTTACAGCTAACAACTGTGTCGAAAGCTATCAAAAATTATATAAGATGAGACTCCATTTTGGTAAAAACCGCTTTGTCAGCTAATTCAACGAATTGCGCTGTCAAAATATAAGGATGGTAATGTGTGAGACGAGCGGGGAACGAAAAGACCGCGCGTAGAAAGTAAACGCATCCAGAGTTTTCACTGTTGTTGCAAATCAACATAGTAATCTAGTATAAAAATATATGTTGCACAATTTGTAAAAGGGCGATACAACAGAAGCACTATTAATTATTAAAAAACAAAAAATAATGAAATTATAGTACAATATTATGTACTTAACTTTTTTGTCTCATAAAGATTTATACAAATGCTACTTAAAAAACATATATAAAACTTTTTTAGAAATCAAAATACTTTTAGATTATGCAAAATTTAAAAATTGGGATTTTCTTCTCGTTATTTAAATATATATGTACAAACTAAAAATCCATATGTAAATTAATAATATATATTACGTAAAATATTTTAAATATACATNTATTACCTCACATATTTATATATAGTATTATTTTTTAATATAACTAGTTTTTTTAATAAGACAAACATCACATTTTACGTACATATAATCTTATTAAGTAATTGATTCATGTAATAAATATTATGTCTTGTAAATTTTAAGTAGTAATTCTCTGGGTATATACGATGAGTTAATTACGTATTATATGTAGTTTTATTGTAACATATATATTTATTCTATTACTATTCTAAACCGTTTATATTATTGTTAAATTAAAAATATTAATAACTTCTATAAATGTTTTTTATTAATATGAATAATGTCTTTTTACAAGATTATGAGGCTGCGTTATTCTCATTGGTAATACTAAAAATTTATCTATCTTCACGTCACATATGCTATAGATTTCCAGTAGTGGCTGTGAATATCGAAACGCAGCCTAACATCGAAAAACGTTGTCGTACGGAACAAACGCGTTACGTACGTGCCTTGTGGCCGGCTTGGTGGAAAGACGACGGAACATACTATGTTTGCACTCTTCCACAAGCCAACAACTGAGCGTGACGTCACGCACACAAACGAGAACCGCTGTTTGTGTGCGCTCAGCTGTTCGGCAGTTTCGTGGAAGAGTGTAGACATACTACGTTCTGTCTCATTTCCAGCCGGCCACAAGGCAAAGACACGTTGCGCGCTTGCTGCGTACAGCCAGAAAGAAGAATGAGAGTGGCCAGGTCCATAAGAGTTTTTACGATCGCTATACCTGCCCGTAAGCTAGCGCATGTCCATGGATGGTGCACATTGGCAACTACGTAGCGATGTCAACGAGCGACTTGTCGATACGTATGGCTATGTCCACGCGTGGACATGGTTTTATTCCGTGCTATGTGCTGTGGACATGGTTCTATTTCGTGCTATGTGCGGTGGACATGGTTCTATTTCGTGCTATGTGCGGTGGACATGGTTCTATTTCGTGCTATGTACACGTCGGTATACAAGTCGGTACAGACTTGTCGCGTATGCTAACGTGAAATGCGCTTTCTCAAGATATACAGGGTCGGAGTTGTTCTACTTTCAGATAAAATATCGGACAGTTTATCTAATAATTAATTATCATTTATTTTTCCACGTTATTTATCCCATGATATCTCAATTAAAAATAGAAAATGTTACAATGAAAACCACGGAACAAATCATTTGTGAATTAAAAAAAAAAAAACATTTAATAAAACTTATAGTTCACTTTTGAATTTTGTAGAATATTAATAGAGAAATAATAGAGAAAAAATGATTACCTGACATTGTTCTCATAGATCAATCGAAGTACTTACAAAAGAAAAAAAATTAATGAGAAAGAACTTGCAAATATATATCTATATATATTAATATTTTATATAATTTGAATCTACATATTCAAATATATAGAAAATATACATGAAAAAAGGAAATGTACGTCTTGATATATAAAAGCGGTTTATTGCAAAATGGTAGACTTACAATACTGTTATATGAATAGATAAACTGTAAACATATTTTTCCTTTTCTTTTTTCGCTTTTGTGCTGTAGAATCTGAAACATTAAATATTTCCATATGCATGTACATATGTATAACACGGTAAATGTGTACAGACGGCGTCATTAATTCGAAGAATAGGCGCGGGGATCAGAGGGCAAGCGGGGCGGTTGCTCGTAGCGCCAACGGGCGCCGTACTAACTAGTAGCAATCGGGTGTCCGCAATTGAACACCCGATTTTGAGACTAATGGATATTTGGATCAACTGAACTTTTTATGTGATCCCCGCGCCTATTCTTCGAATTAATGATGCCGTCTGTACACAAACAAATATATACTTACATGCGATTTCTATGATGTAAGTCTTTGCCCTCCCTTGTGCGTTTTTGGGGGGAGATGGTTTTTTCATTCTCGACCTCGTATCTGTTTATTTCGCTTTGATTTTTTTCTATGGAATGTCGCACCAATCTGCAACATAAGTATTAATATTAGTAAACATTCATCGAAATAAAATATTATAATATAAAATTACTTACTCTTGCGTCGTTTCAGTTTCTTCTGCGCAGAAAATGTCCACATACTCGTCTTGCAACGCGATCTCAATAGCTGAGATATCACTTCCGACTGCAACAAACAAAATTTTATTAGTACATGCATTTTTATGTATTTTGGTCGTTAACTTGATGCAATAATAAAATTGAACGCAGCAATGTGACT
>NW_018021640.1:30553-44195 GCF_002006095.1 Pseudomyrmex gracilis
AAAGTTAAGAACTAAACAAATATTGGTGTCGCGCACGTTACTGTCCGCCATTCGAGTTCGGTGTCCGAAGAAGACTGTCGAGTCGGCGAGTGATGAGATGTCGGCTCGGCGGTCGGGCCGGGCCAGCACCGAGAGCGCCGAGGTGGTGGGGGTACGCATGCAAGCGAGAACCGCTGCCTGTGTGCGCTTGTGTAAGATGATGTGTTGTCGTGCAGCATGATATGTTCCGTCTCCTTTCTGCCAAGCCGGCTATAAAGCAAGACACGAGGCACGATTACGTTGCGCGATTACTTGTTGCGTATGACACCGTGAAATGCTTCTTCAAGATTTATAGTCTTGGAAAAAATATATAATATTAATAATAATAATATTATACATCAAGATGCATAACATATTTTTAGTAATTTATAATATGAGTTAACTGTCATAAAAAACATTTATCAAGTTTTAGAATATTTAACAACATTTAATATATATGTATATATACATATTTTTCAATATTCTAAAAAGTTTATATTATCACTGTTAACTCATCAATAATAAAAAATATATAACGCAAATTTTAATATTATCAATAAGTTTATGTATGTTCCAAGACTTTGGATTGCTGTAAAAGATTTAAATATATTATATATTATATCATATTATGTATTATTCATTAGTATTTGACTAGGCGTTTTCTTATTATTTCACTGCATCTTTAGATGCAGAATTCATTTGTCATGTATAACACTGCGCCAGTCTTACAATGCATTTTGCTTAATTATTTTACCGCATTAGACGCAGAATGAATGTTTCTATTGTTGTACTACGCCATCGCCAGTCTTAAAATGCATATTTTTATTATTTCACTGCATCGCAGACGCAGAACGCATTTCTTAATTTGATTGCATTAACTATATGATGCATTTGTTTTATTACTTTACCGCATTACATGAAGAATGCATTTTTCTATTATTGCACTGCGCCATTCTTACTAAATATTTTTTGTATTATTTCACCGCATTAAACGCAGAATGAATTTTTTAATTATTGTACTGCGCCAGTCGTAAAAAGCCAGTCTTTTGTTTTTAATATTCCATTACATTAGACACAGAAGACAATTTTCAATTATTGCATAGCGCCATTGTCTTTAAATGCATTTTTAAAATATTGTACCGCATTAGATCCAGATTGCATTGTTTAGTGCAAGTTAATTGCGCTAGGCATTTTTTTATTATTTTATCTAATTAGATATTAAATCCATTAATAATTTTACTAGCAGATAACAACTTTTTTATTTACTGAGAAATATTAATCCGGTCATAAGAGCCGTTTGCAGGATGTTGTGCGGAAATACGCGTGCATATATGTATATATATATTTCTTACACAGAAAAAAAACTCCGTTAAACATGTATTAAATATCGCGTGGAGCTTTTGATGTCTATTGTATGTTTAATGGAGTTTTTGTTCTGTGTGGGTTGTTCCCGTGTAAATTTTACACGTGAGTTTTTGAATTAAAATTTCAATTCTTAAATTCAAGTACATTCAGTTTAGAAACTTCAGATTCTAAAATAAATTCCCTCAGATTCTTTAATAATTGTTGAATGTTTTTATTTATTTTGGACTTTTTTTAATTTTTTACGAGACGCTTTAGCTTTCCTGTCAGCACGATTGTTATATCTTGTGCGAGAATACAGTTTTACTCTGATCAGAAATTCAAGGGCTTGCAATCGATGAGTGTAAGATTGATTGTTTGGATCAAACCATGTCGGATGAATCTTTTTTGTTAAATGTATGCATTCTTTCGTTATATTCTTTAGAACTTGAGTTGATGTCCAATAATGTAGCCAGATTCGGTTAAAATAATAACTGCGTTTCAATTATTTTGGCAAACTGATTAGTTGGTCGTGTCAATTTTGTCACAGTAGGAGCATCTTCATCTATATTCGGATATTCGAGGAATTCAATATATTTTTCATTTTCTGTTGCGCCTTCCATTGACGTTTTCATCATAATATCGCGACAGTTTTCGCAATTTGTTTTACTAATACTTCGATGTGCTATATATCCAGCAAAATGTGCAATAGCATTTAAATCGTAAGCATTTAGTAGATTTTCATTCTCTGAATCTTCAATATTATCCATAATTTCAAATTCTTTTAGAATTTTGGCATCTCGAATTAATATTTCGTCATCTACATCATTATCTTGTACAGTTGGGTGACTTTCCATTACATTTTCCATTGTCTTAACAATTTGGCTTGGTGGATTTATTAGAGATTCGGCTTCGGGACACTGCACATTGCCTTTTTTGCTTGTTTTGATATATCCCATTGAAAGATTATATCTCAAGATAAGCCGAACCATTTTTGCTGTAGGATTAAGATTAAATCCACCGCGTTGTCTTACTTTGGGGAAGAAATGTTCCACTGAATCTTGATTGCATAATCCTGTATAAAGTTCGAATGTTTCAAATTGTTCTTTTAATTCTGTGTATAACTCAAGTAAAGCTGGTATTGTAATATTAAATTCATTTAAACAAGGAATTTGGCGTATTATTTCTAAGCATACAAACTATCTTGAGCACCATCCAATAAAATTTCTTAATTTTATTTTTATATCTGGATTTTTCCTAGATAATGGACGTTTTCCACCTATATTCATTTTTATACTGTAAGAATTGCAAGCATCGATTATTTCGTTCAAATGTTCTGTAAATTCAGCAGTTCCTTGCCATGTATTTGATGGTAATAGTTCGTTACAACCCGCTGTTTTCATTGCGGCTGCGAATTTGTGACTGAACAATTGGAAAGCTTTTTTTACATTCATCAACTCAAAAGTATTTGGATACAAATGTGCTCTGGTTATGTGTGACAATAAATTTGAACCTCCTTGTGCGACATTATCAACTTTCCATGTCAATTCATAATCAGAATATGATGCGATTATTTTTCCATTGCAATATAAAGTTTTATGTGTTCTCAGCAAACTCGCTAATCGTTTTACTAACTGAGAAAAGTTATGCATTGCGTAATATTTTTTTCCATTATGTATAAAGAATGGTTCATTACAATGCACATTTAATAGCCCATAAGCACTTTGATTACTTGTACCTTGATCACAAGTT
Source organism: Pseudomyrmex gracilis (assembly GCF_002006095.1). Lineage (NCBI taxonomy): Eukaryota > Metazoa > Arthropoda > Insecta > Hymenoptera > Formicidae > Pseudomyrmex > Pseudomyrmex gracilis. The sequence goes on from NW_018021640.1 coordinate 33,665, forward strand.
AAAAGTCGCACATCAGCACCTGTTTTGCTAAGTCTATCTAACCATTCTTTTACTAAAAGCACTATATTTTCCGCTGTCATGCTTTTCCCTAAAAGGAAATATGCTAATAATTGACACCATGGATTTACGCGCATTAATACTATCCAGGCAAAATACAAACATGCATTTTGCTCTTTCATTTGTTCTTCCTAAAGGTCCGAAATCAACAAGTCCTTCTATTTGATCCAAACTAGAAGAATATTCTTTGTATAATTTTATAGACATCTTGTTCCATTTCAAAGCATATATTCTTTCCTCAAGAGGCAGTTTTAACATTTTTTCCTCAACTTTTTGAAAAATGAAATCACAAAAGCCTGGCTTTATATTATATTCTTCGTGCCATCTTCTAAGAGTGCGTTCTCTAGGAAAAATGCAACCTGCCTTTTTTAAATGACGCAGCGCCATAGGTGAATAATAATATAATAATGTAGATAAAATTTTTTTTCTGTATATGGCGTGCCTGGCGTATGTAATTGCAATTTTATCATTGTTTTTGCTAAAGGTTGCAATTTTTGCTTATCTATTAATTCTATCATAATACGGTTTTTACTTTTTTTACTTGTTGGTCCCGTAGCCTTGCGTCAAAGTCGTAAACGATATCTCAATCATTGTTCATTCGACGCAGTCGATAATTTTTACGTTTTAGAGTTTCAATTGTTTTCTTGTAATTCAATATTATTTTTTTTACGTCTGTTTCATCATTTTCCTTTGATTCATTACTCCTTTTATTTCTCAATAGCTGATGTTGCTCTGACATATCTTGCGATATTTCTGGTTCCAAGTGCGCCCATTCCATTATATCTTCTTCTTTGTATGATGAATGAAAAGTTAATCGTCCTAGAGGATAAGTCCGTAAANGACGATTAATGAATTCTTCATTCAATTCATTGTTGTACTCCATCGTATTTGATTGATTTACTTCTACATAATCATCTCTATGTGCTATTTCTTTGCTTTATCTTTTTTTATTTCTTCTTTGCACCGGTATTACTTTTGATGTACTTGGAACTATATGACTAATACTTTTTTCCGTTTCTGTTAATGTCTGTGTTATTTCTACTGGTATTACTTCCACTCTTGAAGCTGTTGAGTTGGACTGGTTTTTATTATGACTTGCAATATTGAATGGAATGGGCACTGCATTATGTCTTAAAAGTAATCTGTTTGTATCTAGTTGTTTAAAGGAACGAGCTGCAAAATGATTTTTACATAAACCAGCGCGACGAACAGAAGTGACATTCCATTTTTCCAAATTGGTATTTCCTGTAATAGAATCATAAAACACGATTTATTCAATTTAAATTTTCTATTTGTGATATAATAATAAAACTATACATGCTTCTAAACACAATTATGAAATATAATTTTCTCATTGCTCAAAAACAAAATGTTAAGCAGTACATGATGCTTGCAAAGTAAAAACAAATAGAACGATGATTTTCTAGTAAAACTGAAAATTTGGATACAGCCAAAGTGTGAAAATAGATTGGATCAATCTGAACAGAAAAACCTTGTATTATTTTGCAAAATGTGCACTAAGTATTGAGTAATTACTCAATACATGTGATTCAATGAGCGCGTAGCAAGCAATAGTCCAGACTTTATAAACGTGTATGATTCTCAGTTGGAAAGAAAATGGCTTACTTTCATATACAATCTTCTAAGAGATGAAGGAAGCAAGAGGTGGAACAAGAAAGCNAATGGCGAATGACACAGCTTCTTGCGATTAGTTGATTTTCACAACTGAAACTTATACACGCCTACCCAGTCCGGACCGTTGCTTGCCACGCGCTTATTAGATCATATGCATTTATTCATCACTCATTGTGATCTTTATAAAGTGGTACATGACTTTTTAGTTGAAATTAACCCAATCTACCTTCACACTTTGGCTATGTCAAAATTTTTCAGATATTCTATGTGTGTGTGTGTGTGTGTGTGTGTGTGTGTATTTTGTTCCGTCTGTGTATCAAGCCAACGACGTAATGCGTATGTTTTGTTGTGTGTATGTAATATGACAACATAAAATGCTTTTTCGACATTTACAACCTTGTAAAAAGAAAATAATAGTGATACTAATAAAACCTTTCCACACAGCATACATTTGTATGAATTATTAATATAACTTGATTGGAATATAAAAATTTCAAACATATTGAAAGAAAAGTTTTTTTATATAGTTAGTGTTAATTAATGTTATTAGTTACTATATTAATGTTGCAATGTATATTACATTTTCAGTTTACAATTATAATTGTATTTTGTAAATAACGATAAAGATCTATCTTTTATAGATGCATATTGTGTAATTTAGTAATTCAAATAAAAATTTAATGTTTTAAAAGTAATAGTCGTAAATCTTTGTCTAAAAATACTTCTCATCACATGTAGTTTTATTATTAATTTTATCTTTGTGACCTGCACACATAATGTGCGCTGTTTGCCTCAACATTGTTTATAAATTAGATCTTAGAATGTTGTATAAGTGTTACCTCGCGTGAGGTCGAGGATGCTGCGTGGGAGGGACGCCGAGAAGAATTATTATTATCTTATAACATTTATTAAGTTTTCAATAAATTTGTTTATTTCGTATTCTGCTTTTGTTACACTTCCACTCACTCGCGATATCTTAAGTCCTTACAAGCAATGCTCTGATGGGCAGAGCCTTCGGCCGCGACACTACTCTAAACGATTCTACCGTTTCCGCCCGGACACCGGCTTATATCTTCGAGCCCATTACTCTGTGATTTGCCGAGAACAACTAGGCGACATCCGGCCTTCAAAAAATGCAATGCAAATTATTGCATCTTTTCGGCTGCACGTGCGACCTATGACCGGTGCGTCCTTGTGCACGCGGTCGCATGTCGCCGCGCGACTGCTGACTGGACATCCGCGCCGGATTCCAGTCCCCCGCTTAAAATAACACTAAACCCAGTAACCAAACCCCGAATTTAACCGCTTATTACACAACATTTAATACATTAACTTACTACATAACTTAATACATGACTTAATACATGACTTATAACATAAGCATGCAACATTGTAAAGTACTTTTATTTTCTGCTGTAAGAATTGTCACTACGATTTTTTTAGACTAAGTATTTGTATGTATTTTTCATAAAATTTTGACTATAAGTTAAACTCACTTTATTTTATAGTAATTTAACTTTTCCATGACAACAACAATATGCTTCAGGGCTATGTAACTGTACAACATTNTGAAGAGCTTTGTAGAAAAGTATTTATTTAAAAAAGTAAATATTTTAACAGTTATTTTTATATAGAAACATTTAGGACTGTATCGAGAGTTTTCGGAAAATGCATGAGACTTTGTTATGAAAGACAAAAAAAACACATTGCTGTCAGCTGATTAGACAAATCGCGCTGTCAAATAGATCGCAAGCGTAAACAGATAAAGAGATGTCATATTGTGCCAGACANCATTGAAAGCATCGAAGCGGTGGAGAGCTCACCGCCTCGATGTTCTGGTACGCATACAAGCGAGAGCCGCGTCTGTGTGCGTGACGTCACGCTCCGCTGTCTGTGGAAGAGTACAGTCATAGTATGTTCCGTCTCCTTTCCACCAAGCCGGCCACGAGGCAACGGCAACGCCGTTACGCGCTTGTATGCCAATGCGTTTCGTTGTTAGACTGCGTTCCGAAATTCACTGCCAGTAGTGGAAATCTGTAGCACATGTGATGTAAAGTATAGATGTTTAGGGTAATTATTGAGTATAGGGGATTAAGGTCCGATGACCGTGATTTTGATGTATGTTGTAAAGGGCATTCTTCTGAGTAGTGTTCAAAAGGTTTTAGGCAGCGCTCGTTTTTTATTAGAAAAATATTTATCGGAAATGTTTGAAAACCGCGATTTTCATTTGCATAAATAACATGTAGAGTAATAAATCGAAATACACATTTGCTCTCAGGTATCAGTTCTTAGAAGACATTCAGACTTACTGATACAATTGTACACATTTATAAGCGGTATTGTTGATTGTTACTCAGTTTATGTTTTGGAGCGTGAAATAGCTTATCTATTATTCAAATTATATTAACTTATAACAGTATATTACAATGACTATTTTTCTTATGTTCTTCTTGTTTGTGTTGTAAGCGTGCAGGCAGGGGCGTAGCCCGCCCTGCCTACACGCTTACACTATAAAAATTGCACCTCTCAATTGTTTTTGATGGTCATTTTTCTAATTATATTTTTTAGGAATATTTTTTTAAGAAAAAGCGAGCGCCACCTAAAACCTTTTGAACACTACTCAGGAGAGTGCCCTTTACAACATACATCAAAATCACGGTCATTGGACCTTAATTCCCTATACTTAATAATTACCTATTTTTATTTTGTATATGTAAAGAACGGAAAGAAAATTNCACTTTAATATGTAAATAATCGTCAAATATTTAATTGGTATATGTTATATATGTATATGTCTTAAGTGGCATTCGCATGAATGTTTATGTGGCAAAACTAGTGTACTTATATATTGTATTGTTGCGAGATGAGGCGCGTATCGTCCACGCGGTATAAGATGTTCGTCGAACGATCGATCGATATAGAGGCTTTTGTTCGGGTAGCAACGGGGTTGTTGACGGCGAGGTTCAAAGAAGACTGAGCCGCCGGATTCGGAATCGTCAACAAGCTGGATCATCGGCTCTCGAGATTTCTTTACGTTTCCCGTGGTCTTTTGTAACGCGTTTTCTAATAAAACTTAAGTGTGTTATACGCGGTGTTATCTTTTCTTTCCGCGGAGCGCAGTAACTCGGCGGTGACGCGATTAAACGCTGCCGTGAGCGCAACATTTGGGGGCTCGTCCGGGATCTGAGAGTTCGAGCTAGAGAAAACAACGGAAATGTCTCTTGTTCACTTGCCACGGAAAACGCATAACCAGACTGCGAATGGAGCGGGCGAGGCGCCGGCGGCGTCAGCGATGGCGGCGGAAGGAGAGCCTTTGCGTGCGATCTTGGAGGAGCTGGAGCGACTCCGGGAGGAGCGGCGACAAGAGAAGGAGGAGATGCGTCGTCTGCAGGCACGCGTTCGCCAGGAAACATCAGGCAAGTCGTCTTCTAATTTGTTGGCCGGTCGGGCGGGCGAATTAGTTAAAATGAAAATTAAGCCCGACGTGTTCGATGGGAGCGTGCCGTGGCGTGAATTTTTTGTGCAAGTCAAGCTGGTTGCTCGTGCGAACGGGTGGGACGACGGGGCAAAAGCCACGGTTCTCGCCATTAGTTTGAAAGGGGGAGCGCGCTCGATTTTGGAAGGATTAGAAAAAAATTTTAGTTTTTAAAAGATTTGCGCAAAATTAGAATTGCGGTACGGGGAGCGTGAAATTCAAAATTATTATATGCAATTTAAGAATCGGAAACAAAAAAGCGGGAAAGATTTTGCTGCACTTGGAGCAGATTTGGAGCGAGTGGCCCGTCTTGCTTACCCGGAATGCTCCTACGAAGTCCGGGACAAAATTGCTTGTGTGCAATTCATCGTTGCGCTCTCTGACAGATTCGTGAAGCGGACGTTTCAATTAGAAAATGTTTCTTTGTTACGAGTCGCGGTTAAGCGGGCGAGGGCGATAAAGTTATTCAGGAAGGTAGCTTTGAAGGGGGAGGAGATAAGGGGCGAGACGGGAAGAATTTTAGACGGTCATCTTATGGAAATTAGAAAAGAGGGAAGGCCGAAGACGCGTGAGGAGGGAGAGAAGGCTGGGACTAAAAAAAACGGCGGGGAGAGGGAATGCTGGAAGTGCGGATAGAAGGGGCACTTTCGCTTTGAGTGTCCGGCTAATTTGTCGGGAAACAAGACTTAGTCGAGCTTCCGAGAGTGGGCTCGGCTGTGGGGTGGAACACCCCAAAGAAGTTGTTTTCTGTCAAAATTAATAATAAAAAAATAATTTATTTGTTTATTCTGGTTTGCAGAACGGAAAACCGTGTTGTTTTAAATTTGACACGGGCTCCGATGTGTCTATCGTAAATTCTAATATAGTAGAGAAGTTGCAATGTCAAAAGTTGTCGGGAAAGCCGAGATTGAGATATCCTACCGGTGAGGAAGTTCCGGTTCAGTTAGAATATGTAGCTCGAGTGGTTGTAGGGGGACATTCTTTAAATATGCCTTTTTACGTGGCAAATATACTTGATGAATGTATTCTAGGGTTGGATTTCTTCAGGAAAACAGGTCTGAGCAGGGCCTTGGAGTCTATTTTTGTTGCTCTTTCGAACGAGTCGAGAATGTCTTTTTGTCGGGTGTGTGACGCTTCTGGAAAAGTTCCGGCTAATCTCAAAGATTTTTATGAGCGGAATTCTGTTGATCTAAATGAAACGCAGAGAGATATTTTTGCTAAGTTCGTAATTGAATTTCAGGATATTTTCTTTGATCAGATCGTGGCTGGGAACTGTGATGTTTTGCAGCATGAGATAAATCTTTAAGATCCACGCCCAATAAAGCAGACTTCGAGGAGGATCCCGGTAGGAATGCGAGCTAAGATGGAAAGGATTCTTCAAGAAATGAAGGATCAGGGAGTCATTGAAGAGTCTTCTGGCCCGTGGGTTTCTCCGGCGGTTATTGTAAAGAAAAAGGACGANTCTTTGAGGTTCTGTGTGGATTATCGCAAGTTAAATGCGGTTACGATCAAGGATTCTTTTCCTCTTCTTAGAGTAGATGATCTTCTAGATCAGTTGTCCGGGATCGAATGGTTCTCCATTCTGGATATGAAAAGTGGGTATTGGCAATTGAAGATTCGGCCAGAGGATAGGGAAAAAACTGCTTTTTTGGTAGGCAATGAGTTGTGGCAATTCACGGTAATGCTTTTTGGCATGTGCAACGCTTCGACCACGTTTGAACGCTCGATGAAGCGGGTTCTCCAGCAGTTGTTGACTAAAATTTGTTTGGTTTATCTGGATGATATCGTTGTGTTCGGTAAATCTTTTGAGGAGGAAGTAGCTAATTTGAAGAAAGTTTTTCTGAGACTCAGAGCGGCTACTTTGAAACTTAATCCTAAGAAATGCAATTTGTTTAGGAAACAGGTGAAATATCTTGGCCATGTGGTTTTAGCTGAAGGGATCTCGACAGATCCGGAAAAAATTGCAGCTGTGAGGGAGTGGCCTGTTCCACAGAATAAAAAGCAGGTTCGCAGTTTTCTGGGATTTTGTTCTTATTATCGCAAATTTGGTAAAGGTTTTTCTTTGATAGCAAAGCCCCTATTTATTTTGACTGAAAACCAGGTGAAGTTTGTCTGGACTGAGCAATGTCAGGACGCGTTTGTAAATCTTAAGCAGACGTTGTCTTCTCCTCCTGTGCTCTCTTTTCTTCTTGAAGAAGGAGAGTTAATTCTGGACACTGATTCTTCTGGCCATGGTGTTGGCGCGGTTTTATCGCAGGTTCAGCGGGGGACGGAGAAGGTTATCGCTTATTATAGTCGGATATGGAGCAAGGCTGAGAGGAATTATTGTGTTACTCGGCGCGAGTTATTGNCTATGGTTGACTCGATAAGATCTTTTCATCACTATCTGTATGGGCGGAAATTTCGGGTTTGAACTGATCATGCGTCCCTTAGATGGTTGATGTTTTTTAGAGATTTGGAGGGTTAGTTAGCTCTTTGGGCGGAGAGACTTCAACAATATGACTTTGAGAGTGTTCATCGGAGTGGTCAAGCGCATGGAAACGCGGATGGGCTTTCCAGGCGACCTTGTGCGGAGTCTTGCTGCAAATATTGTTCTAAGATTGAGATTAGAGACGCCTTGAAGCAGGAGGAACGGGAAGCTTGGATAGGTTTTGAAGGGTTTGCGTCTGAGGAATGGCGAAAAAATCAGTTGGAAGATCAGGCTATATCGATTATTTTACAGGGAAAAGAAAAGGGTTGTCGTCTCTCTTAAGAAGAGGTGTCCGCTAGAGGCCCTTCTTTGAGGATCTACTGGTCTCATTGGGACGCTTTAGTTGTTTTGGATGAAGTTCTGCATAAGAAGTGGGTAGCTCCAAATTTAAAGTCGAGTTTTCTTCAGGTTATTGTTTCTCGGAAGAGAGTTGAACGAATTTTAGAAGAAGCCCATGATGCCCCTTCTGGGGGTCATTTCGGAATAAATAAAACGTTAGGAAAAATTCGTAAGCGGTTGTATTGGGCTTCGTGCAAGAGGGATGTCGAGAATTGGTGTAGGTCTTGCAAAGTTTGTGTAGCGAAAAAAAGCCCTACGGACAAGTGTAAATTTCCGTTGCAGGTTTTCAATGCCGGTGCGCTTTTTGAAAGGTTGCAAATGGACATTCTGGGTCCTTTTCCGACGTCTTCTTCAAGGAATAAGTATCTCCTAGTGGTTGTAGAGTGTTTTTTCAAGTGGGTAGAAGCTTTTTCTTTAAAGAATATTAGGGCGTTGACTGTGGCGGAGGTTTTTGTCAATCAGATAGTTTCTAGATATGAAGTTTTGTTGGAATTACATACGGATCAGGGTAAGAATTTTGAATCTTGACTTTTTCAGGAATTGTCGTGGTTGTTAGGAATGAAGAAGACAGGGACTACTGCTCTTCATTCACAGTCTAATGGACAGGTCGAAAGACAGCATCAGACGATTTTGCAGTATTTGTCTAAGTTCGTTGACGAAAATCAAAAGAATTGGGATCGTTGGGTTTCAATGTTTCTTTTTGCTTACAGATCTTCTAAGCATGAGGCTACGGGGGTTACTCCTGCTGAATTGTATTTCGGGCGTGATTTGCGTCTGCCATTAGATTTGTTACGGGGCTCTCCGACGAATTATTGTTCAGGTTCTTCAGAGGATTATATTCAAGAGTTAGAGTCGAAATTAGAGGAGGTTCATCAGGATGTTAGGGAGCGTTTAGAGATGAAGTCGAACAAAACAAAAATGCGCGGTACGATTTAAAAGCTAGACACGTTCTTTTTGACGTTGGGTAGAAAGGTTGGTTCTTTAATCCTCGCAGGAGCAAAGGAAAAGCCCCTAAGTTGCAGAAGAATTGGGAAGGGCCTTACGTAGTTGGTAAGAAATTAAGTGACGTAGTATATTGTATTCGTCGCTCAGAAAGACACAGGAATAGGGTCGTACACGCTGATAGGTTGGCTTCGTTTTTTGAGAGGTGGGAACACACGTCGGAGACCTGTGAGAATTAGTAGGTGTTTATTTTTTTTCTTTAAGATGTTACGGATATTTGTATTTGTTGTTATGTTAATTGAGCTTGGTTACTCGTTTTCTTTTCTTTAATTCCAGCGTTCACTCTGTTGCTACCCTGAATCTTTTCGTTTCGTCGTTGGACGTCGGGGGATTTTTGCTTCGCATCGAGTCGTCGCGAGATCTTCGTGTTTTGAACGCCGTGCTAGAAGTCCGCCTTACTCACGGTTTTGAGCGTAGTTTTCCGTAGGTTTTGGGGCAAATGCCGAGATCTGGGGCGGAGATCTGGGGTGTTCTTTCGGACGATGGGTCCACGTGAGTTTCCCCCCCCTTGTCGAAAGTCGGAAGAATTTTGTGGACGAAATTGTTCCAGAGGAGATTCTTGGTCAAGAGTTTTTCCAGTCAACTGGCTCATGTATTCTGGGACAGCAGTCTAAAAGAAAGCGAGAAGGTTGACTTCTTCTGTTGGATCATCGGGACGATGATCTAGAAGAGAGAGGGGGCAGTGTTGATGTTCGTCGAACGATCGATCGATATAGAGGCTTTTGTTCGGGGAGCAACGGGGTTGTTGACGGCGAGGTTCAAAGAAGAGTGAGCCGCCGGATTCGGAATCGTCGACAAGCTGGATCATCGGCTCTCAAGATTTTTTTACGTTTTCCGTGGTTTTTTGTAACGCGTTTCTTAATAAAACTTAAGTGTGTTATACGCGGTGTTATCTTTTCTTTCCGCGGAGCGCAGTAACTCGGCGGTGACGCGATTAAACGCTGCCGTGAGCGCAACAGTATTATAATTTAATTATATGTTGTGTTTGTTATAATTAAACATTTTCTGCATATCATTCTTCGTCAACAAATTGTGCTACATATTACTTTATTATTTTTATATTAGATTATTATGTCAATTAGCAACAAAAGTAAGAACTTTGTTGTGTCCACTTTCCATAAAGTTTATATAAAGTTTTCACTTTTGTTGGAACTTTCTTTCCGTTCTTTACATATACACAATAAAAATATTTAAATGTACACTGAGAATATATTATATAAAACATATTTTATACTTATGTACATATAGTTTTTTTTAAAATATGATAGGATAAATATTACATTTTAAATGCAAATAATCTTATGAAATAATTGATTCACATAATAAATATTATTGAGTTTTAAGTAATATTTGTAATTATTTGTGTACGTACACCAATAAGTTTAATTATGTTTTACAGGTTAATATTACCAAATATATACAGGGTGTTTCAGAACTATGGGATCAAACTTCTAGGGGTTATTCAGTGCAACAGTAGAAAACATTTGAGTATAGGGACCCATGTCCGGAAAAGTGTCACTACCGCACTACGGCCCTAAGACGCGTTAAAATTT
>NW_018021641.1:0-1517 GCF_002006095.1 Pseudomyrmex gracilis
TTGATTGTAAACTTCTACCAGTCTGTCCAACATAGGATGCATCACAAGTACAACAATTTATTTTATATACCACGGCTGGACGAGACGCAGGAGGGAGCGGATCTTTAAGAACTTTAATGAATTCAGTCAATTTGTCAATGCTGTAGAAAGCTGTATGGAAATTTGTGTCATTAGGTAACATTTTGGAAAATTTCTCCGTGAAATGAATGATATAAGGCATCACAAGCCAACTCCGTGGAGAGCTCTCTGAGACTACACTAGACAAAAACCTCCTTATGTCATTGTTTTTGTAAAAATTATGTTTACGTCGTTGTTTAAATGTATCAAAAATAAAATTGCACGGATAATTATTGTCAATTAGTATATTAAAAATAAGTTCAAAATTCTTTTGATGAAAGCTAGGATGAGATAAAAAGAAGGCTCTGTCTATAAGGCCGATAACAGTGCCTCTCTTTTGACTGATAGGGTGGTTCGAGTAATAATTTAAATATCGGCCAGAAAAAATTCTATAATAAGTAACTTACGATTGAGTTATTTGTATGTCAGCATCCGTGTCGTTTAACAGCATTTGCGCTGATTGTAAATTTCTAAAACATATATAATTCTTCTATAAAATCATATTATAATTTAAAATATTTAGATATAATACATACTCATGTGGTTTTTTTCTTGTCGTGTCCATATCTTTTTCCTTTTCTAAGTTGCCTTCTATTTCTATATTTTCTATTTTGGAAGGAACTGCAATTCCTGCTGAAGTTTCCGAATTACTCCAATTTGGCCAAAAATTTACCCTCCCGGTCAGACACAACAATAAAAAAACGGTGATCGAGACTATCAAAGATGTTGAATGTAACATACGTAAATTCGATACCACGTTGAAATCTAACATTTGCAGCCATATTGCTTCTTACTTAAACACTCATATTAACCAAGATGTTCCGTTAACGCGGGTAGAACTTGATCTATTGAAGAAAATGAAATTCACACAAACTTTTATTAACAATAACCCAGACATCATTTTCACAAGAGCAGACAAAGGTAATTCCACTATTGCAATTNACAAAACTGATTACCTCTCCAAAATGAATGACATTTTGAATGACATTCACACATACATCTCAATTAATAAAAATCCTATTAAAAAAATCAATAGCGATTTGAAGAATTTACTAGAAAGTTGGGTTGTAAAGGGCTTTATCAGCCAAATATCAATGAACTCCCTCTTTAATAAAGATCCCATTCTGCCTCGTGCTTACGGAGTTCCTAAGATACACAAAAACAATTGTCCATATCNAATAATCATATCTTCAATAGACAGTCCGCTACACAATTTTGCATTATACTTACATAAAATAATTTATAAAAGTATTCCGAATTNGCCTTTTGACATCAAAGATAGTTTCGAGCTTTTTAAAGCATTATCTGGTCGCGAACTTGATAAAAAATACATTCTGTGTTCATTTGACGTTGTATCCATGTTTACTAATATGCCGGTTCATCTTGCACTTGAGGGTGTA
>NW_018021641.1:2865-4773 GCF_002006095.1 Pseudomyrmex gracilis
TTATTTTTATAAAACATCATTATTGTAAATTTATAGAATTGTCGACTGAAGATGACTTAAATACAAGTTGAAACGTTTCGACACAAAAACTCGACTATATCTTTGCAAAAAACACNCTGCTTCTGGTTCCTACTGGCCGAACATTTTACACAATTATTTTTATATAAAAAACCCGAGGACGTCTCTCATTCACACAAATTTTCTATTTTGTCTACTTCTATATTTTTTCTTACTTCAGTACAGACGGCGTCAAAAATTTGCGGAGTTGGCGCAGGGATCGGTGGGCAAGCGGGGCGGATGCTTGTAGCGCCAGCGAGCACCGTACGAACTAAATAGTAGCAATTGGTTGTTCGCAACTACGTCGTGTCGATAATGTAACTACTCTTCTTTTCAATTTTCTTCTCAAAACGTAAAACTATTGACCATTTACTAAATATCTAACGTTAACAACTGACATGTATATGTATATATGTGTGTAATAAATAAAATTATAATGTCTTCGGTAATGAAAGAAACGTATATTGTAAAATTCTCGTTTGAAAACTTATATACTATTATATATAGCCACTAAATAAATATAATTATATTAGATTATTATTATATTATATTATCCACATAGCATTGGTAAGTAGCGCAAACGTTTCTGCAACTGGTTTTCCGAAATTTAGCAACGTTTATTTAAATGTTTCTAAAACATCGTAGTAACGTAGAGAAAATGTCGAAATGTCTGCTTTTTAAGTTTCAATCCGATTTTGTTGAAACGTATGAGAAACGTTGCCCGATAAGTTGCAAAGTTTTTAATGTTTAAATTTTTATAAATATCGTAAAATACAGTATCAGGCTGTCTTTCAAACCCTGATGAAGTGAGCTGTAATGTTCACGAAACGTCGGTATAAAAATGACACTAACGCGGTTCAAACCCGAAAAAACATCTTTGTATGTTAATCGTAAAATACAATTAATCAACCTTGCAGGGTTTGCCTGCTTAACCATTCTTCAGGAAGGAGTGATTACTGAAGTAGTGCATGATTTCAAAAATGTATTTTACAATGTTTATAAAAATAAAAACATTAAAAACTTTGCAACTTATCGGGTAACGTTTCTCATACGGATTTCAACAAAATCGGACCAAAACTTAAAAAGCGGACATTTCCGCTACGTTACTACGACGTTTTAGAAACGTTTAACGGAACGTAGCTAAGTTTCGGAAAACCCGTTGCAGAAACGTTTGCGCTACTTACGAATCTTACAATGCTATGTGGATATATCTATATATTTTGTGTATACAATTATATATATGTAGAAATAGAAACACATTAAAAAATGAATAGGGCAAACAGTGCATAAGTGAGAAGAAAAAGATTATAACACATAGATATATGTCAAAAGTTGAATAAGCTTATGTCAAAATTAATAGATTTTATTCATATAAAAATATGACGGTGAAACAATTTGATAATATATAAAAATAATTATATACATATAATACATTATTTTTGACATAAGCTTATTCAACTTTCGGCATATGTCTATTTATTATAATCAACAGCATATATCTATTTGTTATAATTAACGTCGCAGGGAGCAGGTCTCACAGAATTGCCCAATCACGTTGGTCAAATCTATGGACTTATACCGGTATGCAAAATACCGGTATTTTACCGATATTTTTGGGTAATATAAAAACCCTTATGCAAACCGAAATGCAGAAATACCGGTATGACGTCATACCGGTATACGATAATACCAATATATTTACCCATATTTACCTATATTTACCGATAATTTTTTCGTGATTTTTTAAAAGTAATATCTTAAAACTATAAATGTTGTCATTATGTTGATAACACTTTTTAATAATATAATGTTTATAAAAAACTGCCGCACAGAAACTTAATATTATTTAGA
>NW_018021641.1:5658-8443 GCF_002006095.1 Pseudomyrmex gracilis
CGAGGTCTTTCATATATGAGATGCAAACCAAGCATCCTATATGATTTTTAGAATTGAAATTTCAATTCAAAAAATCACATGTAAAAATTTACATGGGAACATATATATGTATATACATATATATATATATACACGCTTATTTCCACACAACATCCTGGTGTAGGCTCTCATTGATCATTTAAATATATATTTCTAAGTTGTTAACTTTCGGAGCCTTTAGATTCTTCACTTTTAATATTATTTAAAGTATTATTATTTTTTTATATAATTAAGAACAGTAACACTAATTAATATAATTAAGAACAGTAACAAAATACACATAAACATATTTATCAATATCCAAATTTGTTAAAAATTTCACTTTACAGTAGTCATGCTACGTACTAAAAAAAAGCATGAATAAACAGCTGCTTCAATTGGTTTATAAAAAAAGCGTCTTTATATTTTGTCGGTCTATAAGTCCAATTAGCGGTAGGAAGATTAATTATGCAACAAAACTTGCTGTAAGTAACTTATCTAATTTTTAAGAATACCATTAGTAGGAATACCGAAATATGACCGGTAGTTTATTACGGTTTTCGGTACATATCGATTTCGGTGCATATCGGTTTCGGTACTATAACGGTAACGGTATACAATCTCTAGTATAATACCGGTATTGAAATCATACCGGTAATAAGTTCCTGGTCAAATCAGCCAATTCCGAAAACATACACGAACATAGGATACTACTGAAGTAAGAGAAAGTATAGAAGGAGACAAAATAGAAAATATAGAAATAGAAGACAACTTCGAAAAGGAAAAAGATATGGACACGACAAGTAAAAAACGGCAAGAGTATGTATTATATCTAATATTTTATATTATTATATGATTTTATAGAAGAATTATATATGTTTTAGAAATTTACAATCGGCGCAAATGCTGTTAAACGACGCGGATGCTGACATACAAATACCTCAATCGTAAGTTACTTATTATATTTCTTTAATTACATATTTTTTTTAATTTTTGAAAATACAGATAATAGTGGAAAAAAGTATAAAATTTATAATGGTATATGTATATTTCCAAATGTAACTTTGTTGTTTGAAATTTTGTTTTAACTGTTTCATCAACTTAATAGATTTTATATATTTTATCTTATATATATTTTATCTTTTTTAGAAGCACATCCAGTATAGAGGTGCCAAAGAAAGAAAAGAGTCCTACAAAAGAAAAATTACATAGAACTAAAATTGTAGGATTTGAAGATATAGGGATTTATAAGTCTCTGATACCTGCAAAAAGTGCCGTCGTTTTAATGGCACGCAGTATTGCAGGTAACTGGAAAGTTCCACTTTGTTATTGTTTTACAGAAACTACTTGTGCTAGTAATATTTTAAAACAAATTTTGTTTACTTGTATAATTAAGTTAAAAAATAGCAGTGCTACTGTGCATGCATTTCTTACGGATATGGGTTCCAATTTCTTAAAACTATTTCGCGAAGTAGGTATTTCGACAAAAAATTCGGTATTTGTAGTGAATCAACAGAATAAATTGTATAATTTTGATACTCCGCATTTAATTAAAGCTACGCGTAATAATTTGTACAAATATACTTTAAAATTAAATAATAAGTTTGTAACGTGGTCCTACATTAGACAGTTTTTCCTAAATTATCTCCGTGTCACATAGATTCTAACAATTTTACAAAAAGAAAAGTCAAAAATGCAGTACAAGTACTCAGTAATCACGTAGCTGCAGGTATGTGCACGCAAATGTCTTTAGGTAGTCTTCCATCGGAAGCATTTGGTACAATTGAATTTATAGAGCGTTTTGATAACTTATTTGATATTTTAAATTCTTTATCTAAAGTTAATCCTAAAGAGTATGGTAAAGTTTTTAATAGAAGTACTAAACAATTAAAATTTTTTCTAAAAAAAATGTTTCACTTTATACAAAATATTAATGTTACTACCACTAGAGGAGAAATTATAAAAGGTAAATGTTTTAAGTACTGGCAGGTTACTATAAATAGTATTATACAATTGTGAAAAAATTTAAAGATTTACAATTTTCCATATTTAAAAACACGTAAAATAAATCAGGATTGTCTTGAAAATTTATTTGGTTCTATTTGGCAACAAGGAGGTAATTCTGTAAATCCAATCCCAATACAGTTTGCGCGCGCTTTTAAAAAATTATTTAGTACTAAATTATTACAGCAGTTAGATTCTACAAATTTTGCTTTTGATTCAGATGAAATATTAAATTTTATGAAATCAACCAATGTTCACTCCGTAGTTGTCTAACTTAATAAACCATCTGCGCGTGTAATTTTAGATATTCCAACACATGATTATCGTTTAATGGACCTGCCTGTACAAAATACATTTAAATGTGTTTGCGGTTATTTAATTAAAAAATGTAAAATATTGCATTCATGTGAANCGTGTACAAATTACACAATTGAAAATGATAATAATTTAGATGATACAACATTATATTGTTCTTTCCGCAACNAAAATTACGAGTCACAAAATGGAAAAATATTTGAAGCTTTGCATATTCCAAGCAATAATTTTTGTTCTTATATACATCAATTAGAAGAATTATTTGTTAACAATTTTGAAAACAATTGTTATAAAAAAGATATCGGTAGATATTTATTTTCTTTAGCACAGAATATCACTTTTGAACCTCCATGTCCCGATTTTCTTGTACAGTTTCTCATAAAATTATACCTTTGCATGTGTATTTATTATACATTGCTGCAAAATAATAAAGTATGGAAAGGGATTG
>NW_018021641.1:8759-11204 GCF_002006095.1 Pseudomyrmex gracilis
TGTATTAACAAAATATTTTTTTTTATTCAGATACTTACTTCCACACTTCATATCAGTGGGATACTAGAGAAATAGAGTACAACATAAAGTAACTACAAAGATATGAAGTTCAGTTTTTGTTATCTTTTTTTTCTTTCTCTTTCTAATTCGTACTGAGGTGGACCGAGTAGCTGAGGTACGAAGTAGCAAGAAAGGTTAATATATAAAAAAGGTCACTCTCCTCCAATTTCAATGAACTTGACATATGTTGTCAAGGATACTTTTCTGAGTAACAATCCGTAAATTTTAACCGTCGCTCGTTGTTAATAAAAAAGTTATAAACAATTGACGTTTGAAAACTAAGTTTTTATTTTGCTACATTGCGTACAATTTTTTCTTCGTGATTCTTTGAATCTTTTTGTCGGTGTTGTAAACGTGTAGGCAAGAGGGCTGTGCCCCCCTGCACCCCCCCTAAATTCTAACCTAACCCTAACCTAAACTTTTCTTTCTGCACTCCCCCACGCAAAATTTTCACTTATTTCTATGGATATTGTAGTAACACAGGTTAGGTTAGGTTGTGACCGGGGTTAGGCGGTAGATTTGGTCAAGGACTTACCGTACGGGTGATTTATCACGGTCGCCAGTTGCTTTAACCTCCTAGCAACAAGGATTTCCGGGATGCTGCGTCCCTCGGGATCCTCCTTCCTGTCTGAACGGGAGAGGATCGCACAAAATAACTAACACTTGACACGCAGTATTTACAGAGTATATATAAAACACAGTTTATTTGAGTATATTACAAAGTTACACTTCGCGCACACGCTCGGTGTAATTAAAATTGCGCACATATAATTAATTAACGCACTTATCGAGCCGCGGGAACTTGTTTTCAAAGAGCACTCTCGCATACGCGTCTTGTTCTCTTAGTTCCTCGTACGAGACTGCTCCCCAAGATGGCTGAGCCTTCTTGCCCGACGCCTAAAGGTGCAATTTCATGGAGCAAAATTTCGCTGGCGAAATTCCCCCACTCCGTCGAAAATGTGTAGTCAGCGAAAAAACGCTCATAGTTCGACATCGTCGAACTATCAGCGAAGTTTCGCTGGCGAAGTATCCCACTCTACCAAAACTGTGTGATTAGCGTAAGAATGCTCATAGTTCAACATGGTCGAACTATCGGCGAAAAAACGCAGTGAACAAAGAACTTGTCTTCTGTTTTACCGAAGACAATGTAGTCCGAAGACTGTGGAAATACTAATATTACTGGCTCTATATTTAATAACAATGGACATGAACGATGTGAGTATATATAAATACATATTAATATAAGTATCAAATATTTATAGGTTACGTTTTTCTTTAAAAGTACTTCTTTTATATTTGTATATATTGTGTTGAATGTTTTATTTAATATACTTGTTTGTATTTTAGAACATTTCATACACATGTGGCGTTTGCGAAACGATTTTAGACAAGGATGAGATAGTGTTTCATCCATGCTACGAAGGATATAGTAACTGTTATATTGATGACAATTTATATTGTTATCCTCAGTGCGGTGAGTATGAATTACTTTTCCCAATTATTTTGTGAATGTATATTCTTCTTCTTCTTCTTCTTCTTCTTATTATTATTATTATTATTATTATTATTATTATTATTTATGTGCAGAGAATGGAAATATAGTTCGCAACAGTTTGATGGCTGATGGTACAGAGGCTGTTGTTGTTACAAATACGCCAGATAATACAGTACATAATACTGAAAATTCACAGTACAATGAACCAGTAAACTTGGAAGCAAAGAAAATAGCCATNGAAGAACAGCTGATTGAGGAAGTTTATATACGACCTGCATTGTGGAACTTCAAGCTACCTCTAATTGAACGCAGCGCACAAGTAAAGAAAAAGCTCTGGGAAGAAGTGTTCGCAGCTATGGATGGTAATATTGTTATTGTTATTTGATTTTATAATTAGAACATTCAGAAAACAATAAAAATAATTAATTCAACGCTTTATTTTTCTTTTTTAGGAACACTTTCCATCGATACAATGAAAAAGAAGTGNAAGTCGCTGGTGGATTCTTTTCGGGCTTATTCGAAAAAGAATCAGCAAGCGGCAAGTGGATCTGCCGCAACGAGGGGAAGAAAACCATGGATACATTTCGAACGTATGCAGTTTTTGCGTGATGTGCAGCTAGAGAGCAAGTATGNGTATAATAATAATTTATTATTTTTATTATTATATATGTGTGTGTATGTAATAATTGAATTTCCTTTTTATTACAGAACTGTCAGCAATATCGTGCTGCCGGGAAAGATTGATAATT
The DNA here is from genome assembly GCF_002006095.1 of Pseudomyrmex gracilis. NCBI lineage: Eukaryota > Metazoa > Arthropoda > Insecta > Hymenoptera > Formicidae > Pseudomyrmex > Pseudomyrmex gracilis. The sequence goes on from NW_018021641.1 coordinate 11,064, forward strand.
CACAATCGGATTCACTGGAGACCAGCTCGATTCATGATGACAATAACAGCATTGGTCAAAGATCAGGTATGTTCATTTCTGAAAAATCAAACTTAATTTATTGTTACTTTTTTTTCTTTATTTTTTTATTTTTATTGAAAT
>NW_018021641.1:17949-29797 GCF_002006095.1 Pseudomyrmex gracilis
CTTGGACGATTATATTGCCATGGCACCGCTCCCTCATTATTAAAATAATGACAAAATTTGTTGCGAATGCTTGCGCATTGTCGAGCAATCATTTTAGAATTACAGTTTGTAATATCCTTGAACGCGCAGCCATCTTCNATGATGCGTCGCCAAGATCCTGCTTTGAAACTACTAGGATTTTGTGGATCGTCAGAATCGATCATATCGAGAGGTACATATTCATTTGCAATGTCATTTTTCCGAAGCCAGTTGTGTAAACACACGGTTGCTTGAACCATTCCTATAGCATTTTTAGGGCTGGCAATAATTGGCTTCCTATATATTCGCCACTGACTAACGAGTATACCAAAGGTGTTTTCAATTAATCGTCTTGCTCGACTTAAGCGATAATTAAACACGTCTTGCTCCGGTACTAGCCCTCTGTCTTTGTACGGGCGAAGCAAATATGGCTTTAAAGGAAAGGCCCCGTCTCCCACAAGACAATACGGTAAAACAGGACTACCTGAAATAGCAGCTGGCTGTGGAACATTCATGAGATTATTGTCAAAATATTTTCCTATGGCACTATCACTAAAAGTACCACCATCGCTGCGTCGTCCGTAGGCTCCAATATCTACAAAACGGATGATATAGTTTGCATCGCAGATAGCCATTAAGACTATACTGTGGGAATGCTTATAATTGAAGTACGTTGATCCAGCTTTATTAGGACACTAAAACAATTTCACAATTTTATTTCAAATTTCATTTATTTTATAGAAATCTTAAACAGAAACCTTATATATACATTTGTACTTGTAATCCATATACATACTTGGATGACAACGTGCTTGCCATCAATAGCTCCAATGCAATGCGGAAAATTCCATTTTTCGAATCCTTTGGCTATATCATTCCAATCTTTTTCTTCAAGTCGGCCAGGTAGAATTAAAGGACACAAAAGTTCCCAAATTACTGCACATGTTTCTTGAATAATGTTACTAACTGTTGTTACACCCACTAGGTACTGATATGACATCGACGTCATAGAATCGCCAGATGCCAAATATCTACAATATTTCTACAATTAGGTACAAATTACTAATTTGTGTGATGATAAAATATATGGAAGTCCTATTAAAATGGCTTTTACTACGTGATTTTTCCACATTTATTTTTTAATACAAACTATTATGTTTATATATAAATAAAGTCAAACACACCTCAACGTCAGTGCCAAGCGTTCAGGTGGAGAGATGGATTCCCAAACAACATTTTGCTTCTGCAGTCTTGTCCCGATAATTTCTAACAATTCCTCCAACTGAGTTGCGTTCATTCGAAAGTAATTATGGAATCGGAAATTTTCCAATTTTAGTTTTGGGACTGATGTAAAGTAAAAACTGTTTTCTTTGCGATCTTCGAAAATAGGCGCTACCCAACAAGTTTTCTTTGTATAATTTCGTTTTTTATATTTATATTTTAAATGATGTATTACAGCAGCTATTGCGGCTTTACGTCGTCTTCTAATTACTTCTTCTATCATTGCAATTGTATATTTAAGCTTTATGTTATGCTGATCCATCTTTTTGTCTGCACTCGGACGTGCAACGCTTNTTGTTTTCTGTAAACATTATCACATCACGTTTTATAAATTCATATCGATTATAACAATTACATACAAATAAAAAGAAACAGAAAAATATTGTACAATACATCTAAACTAACCTGAAAACAACACCTACGACACTTGGTCAATGCAAAAGCGTTTGAACGCTGCTCTTTGTCTTCGACGGAGAGGGGGAATTTCGCCAGCNAAACTTCGCTCCATGAAAAGGTAACGGGGCGAAAGCGGTGAGCGTTTCAACGCTGCTCGGAGTGGGGGAATTTCGCCAGCGAAATTTCGCTGCATGAAATTGCACCTTAAAGCGCGGATCACACGAAACCGCGTAAGCGCACCTTTAGGTGTGTTCTAAAAGCAAATTCCCTAAACGGACAAAACTTTACCCAAACGCAAACTAGTCGAATTAAAGGTACACCGCAGTACTGTTTTGCACTGACGCATCTCTTAAGCAACAAATAATTTGTTAATTAACAAATTATTGTTAAAGTACCGATTAAGGACTTTTAACGTAGTGGTTCGATCCCTAGTACCTAACAGAACCCGAAAACAACAAAAACTTTTCTTAACTACCACTTTTTACTTTTACACAAATTTTGCAACTAACAACTTCTTTTACCATAGGCCGAATTAACTGAATTTTCCAAACATGTTTACCCACAAAACTTCTCTTAATTGTTAACTTTTGAATTTTTTCCATTAGTGCCTAAAACCTTAGAAAACCTAAATTTTGACCCCAGACTAGATCAAACCACTAACCACCATGTTTCTAACGAACCATGTGTTTTCAAAACCGTGTTACCCGTTGATTCGACTACTTTGTTTTCTTTGTACTTAACCTAGCTTTAAACCAACGTTGTATCATCTTATCACCTACATGACCAGATTAGTAAATAAAAACAAAATTAAATAACTTGTTTAACGTCGGTTAACACTCTTTCGACAAACAAAACTCTTAATTTAAAAAACTAAACTTAAAACACTAAATAAGGAAAACTAAACTACGACAGCCACACACAGCTGTTTCCCCGCCGTTTAGCATCAACACAATACTTTAACCTTAAAGTATTTTTTTCTTGTGTTTTTCAGATCTCTTCTCTCCTTGTCCTGCACAACATCTTCAACTTACCCGAAGATTCTAATTTGTTGTAGCTTTACAGTAAAACAAACCGGTTCGTCCTTTTCTTGCGGACGATCGTCATCACAATGACGTTTTACGGTAAGTATACACAAAACTATTACTTAAGAAATAAAACTATTGAAACTTAAAACACTTAAACCTACTGAACAGGAATATAATACTTTAAACGCTTAATCCTATATGTACAGTTTCTTTTTCTCAGGTACTCCTAGCGTACCCTACTCTGCCAAGAACTTCGCCTAACACCACTCCGGACCAGTACGTGGCCTCCTTCCGAAGCTCGTCCTTCTCGTACTGCATTTGAGCTCCTAGTAGTGCCTCCCTTATTGGTGTGAAAATTTGCTCCACACACTGCAGCGCCCTGTCCTTCAATTGGGCTTTCGGCTCTGGTGACAAGGTTAGGTTGGGGTTAGGTTAGAGTTTAGGGGGGTGCAAAAGGGGCGCAGCCCTTTCTGCCTACACGTTTACAACACCAACATAAAAAACATGAAAGAATTAGAATGTAATCCTATGCACTGTTATTTTTTGCGTAACGTGTAACGCGTAACGCGTAATCAGAGATTACGTGTTTAATATAAAACAATATTGAATATAAGAAGGAGTGAGAAATACATCATAACATTTGTTTCCGACCTTTACATACTTAGTGACATTATACATCTTTGTAAAGTAAATATTTAGTATGTACGATATTGTGAAGGCTACTTTTTCATTCTTTTTGCTCGTGTTATAAGCGTGTAAGCAGCAGCCTTAGTTTTCAAACTCCATTTGTTCATAACTTTTTTATTAACAACGAGCGACGGCTAAAATTTACGGATTGTTACTCAGGAAGGTGACCTTCACAATATATGTCAAGTCCATTAAAATCGGAGGGGCGTGACCTTTTCTATATATTTACCGCAAGAAAAAATTAAAAATATATAAGAACAGGCTGGGTAAAATAACTATTAAATAGGTATATTTAAATAGGTATACAATGTAGATATATATTTTACTAGTGTAATAGTATTATGTACTATATATATATTTTTTATTCGTGTTTTAAATCATCGTGGTAGACCGACTAGTTGAAATACGAACTAGCGAGAAATCAAATAGCAGTAAGTTAAATAAAAATATGAAGAAAAGTAAATATATTTAGAGTAAATATTAAGTTAAAAATTATATTAAATGTAAAATAATATTTATATTAAGTCTAATTGTTGATATGTATAGTTTTAAGTGCAATATAAATAATATAACATATTAAAATGTAAAAAACTATCTTATTTGTATTTTTCCTTTATATTTAATTTTTTTATATGTTACTTTTCTTTTTCTAGATTATAGAAACTATTAATTGAAATACAAATTAGTATAAGACTTAATAATTTAAGAAAAGCATTGATAGAAAGCATACTACGTATATTATAATTATTAATCTTTTGTACTACATTGCGTTTGTTCTACATGGGAGCGGTGCACTTAGACACCGTTCAATTGGACGCGTTGCAATTGGACACGTTGCAAATAGACACAGAATTTTAGACACGGTTCAATTAGACACGGTGCATTTGGACACGCAAGAAAATGCGCACCGTTCATTTAGACACCGTTTAAATGCGCACTGTTTATTTGTACACAGAAATATGCGCACCGTTTAAGTAGACACCGTTCACTTGCGCACCGTTCGTTTGTACACATAAAGATGCGCACTGTTCAATTAGACACCGTAATAATGCGCACCGTTCATTTAGACACCGTAATAATGCGCACCGTTCACTTAGACACCGTAATAATGCGCACCGTTCACTTAGACACCGTAATAATGCGCACCGTTCACTTAGACACCGTAATAATGCGCACCGTTCAATTAGACAACGTTCACTTGCGCACCGTTTGTTTGTACACAGAAAGATGCGCACCGTTCATTTAGACACCGTTCACTTGCGCACCGTTCGTTTGCACACAGAAAGATGCGCACCGTTCATTTAGACACCGTAATAATGCGCACCGTAATAATGCGCACCGTAATAATGCGCACCGTAATAATGCGCACCGTAATAATGCACACCGTTTACTTAGACACCGTTTATTTAAACACAAACAGACAATGAAAAGTGAAAATATATGATAGTAGTAACACAGGTTAGGTTGTGATCGGTTAAGCTGTTTAACTGACTTTTACGGTCGCCACCTGCTTTCCCCGCCAACCAGGAAGGAACTAATCCTCTCGTTGTGTTTTAGGAACGGACTCACCAAACAGATGAACATCCGAACTTGCCGCCTTTGCCCCTGGATCTCCTTCGATTACGGACCCTGGATGATGGCTGCGGACAACGGGCTTCTGGTAAGGCCCAGGTTTTACCAAAGTTCAAGTTGTGAAAAATAATCACACACTGAGTTTATAGTTAAATTGTTTACAAACTGTTTATTCACACTTGTTAAAATAACAACTTTCTTGTGTTACAGGATTGTATACTAAAACGTTATTAACAACCGGGTTTCCGGTGTCGCAATCTGCGTTGCCTTTTAGCAAGACGATGACTTTACGTCCGATTTCTTCGGAACGATCGTACTACACTCTTTACTATGTTGAGCAGGACTCGTTGTTACCACGCTATGCTCTCTTGAGCGCTCAATTCCAACTGCTGCGCGGCGCGCCTGTCTCGGCCACGAACGCTTGCTCTCCCCTCCCGAGAACCGCGCATGCGCAACCCGCCTTGAGAACAAACCTGCCAAATTATTGATGAAACTTTACTGAACTACTCTTTGATCTAAACCATGTCTACTGACAAAGTTTTATCCATAATTGACAATTTTTTACAAAGTTAACACAATTTTGAAAATTTCAATTATTGAAATTTCCTATCAGCAAAGTCTCACCAACACTCAAGAAGCTTATTCCCAAAGTTTCGCCACTAATTCACAATTCCTTTTTTTTTTGTTCCCGACCGAGTCACTGATGGATAAGGATCCCACATACGTAAGTACCAAAACCTATTTACGCATCAATTATTGAAAATACTTAGTGTGGAACCTTTCCCATCAAAGTTCTTTCCATCCTTGAAATATCACTCATAATTCTAATTTCGTTTTTGTTTTACAGGTGCTTTCAATCTCTGAGGGCCTACCCGACCTAAAGTAAGTACAAAGCGTCAATTATTTGTTAAACTTGCAGTATCGTCTCTACAAAAGATGCTTTTTTTTTTACGCACGCCAAGTATTAACAAAAATTCAATTTTTTATGAGGGTTAGGCTCGACAACGTCTGTCAGGGTTAGGACCCTCCCGGGCGATTTCCCACCACCTTGTCGTGGTGCCCGGGCTTGGGAGCGGTGAAGTGAGGGGGCCATGCCGGCGGGGACTCTTTTGAGTCCCTGGTAGGGTCACCCATGCTCGGAAGGGCCCCTCACCGAGCTCCCGTACTAAGAGTGGGAATAGAGGAAGGAAAACCTTGAACAAAAACCCGGAGTTCCCAGCTCCGTTAGCCCCCAGAGACGGGGACAACTGGGATAGGGGAGTAAACCCTGACTTCAAATCCGGGCAGGCCAGGCTCGTCAGACTTGGATGTCAACCGGTCTAGGAGAAGGAAAACTCCGAAATAAAACCAAATCTCTTGAACATGATGGCGAGCCAAGAGAACAGTAAAGACTTACCGGCCCAGGGTGATCGGACACCCAGGGCCCGGCGAGAGGGGGGTATGGTCTCTGCTCCTCTCCCGTCGTTATCAGATGCAGGGCTACCCGATGGGTGCACCGCAGGCCCATCGGGGGAAACAGCGCCTGCGAGAACCGGTGCCCTGGCTGTACCAGGACATCGGCTGAGGGGTAGGGTGAGGGACTCTTCGTCCGACTCTATGGAGTCGTATTTGAGGACTCCCTTACCAAGTAGTGAGGATGAGGATGATGTGCCTCTTTCCCCGGCGCCCTCCCTGGAGGGCAAAGAAAAGGAGGCATATGTGGAGAGGCTTGGACTCCCGCCGACCCATGGTCTTTTTGTGGGCCTTGGAAAGGTTAGAGAGAAGCTGCGTGCTTTGCGGTACGCAGAAAGGAAGCGCCAGCAGGCGAAGACCGGGTGGCCGCCTGTTGGAGAAACGGACACGGGCTCGGAGATGTCTGGTCGTCCCTCGGATACGGAGTCCATCCGAAGATTAAGGAGGACGTATCTACGGGATACACCTCCTAATCTGGAAGACGAGCTGGCGCTGCTCGATGCAAGGAGCATCGCTGGCCGGGTTTGGGCGGAATTGGAGGTGGTGGACAAAGTGGCCACCACCTCCAAAAACCTTAAGGGCACTGCCGTTAAGGCTCTCCGCGAGGCAACCAGGAACTCCAGGTTTATCCTGGAGTTCCTGGATGGAAGAATGAGGGCAGACCCGAACACCCTCATTGCCCCGACTCCGTCTCGGACTTATTCCGAGAATGCGGAGTTGAGGGCCGAGGTGACGAGACTGCAGGAGGAGGTGGAGGCATTGCGGGCTAAAGTCCGCATGCCTCCGCCATTGCCCCCGGGTCCTACTAAAGGACAAAAAGAGGTCGGTGAGGGCGATCTTCTTAAGAAGATCGAGGCTCTCATCGACCGAAAGCTGGAGGCCCTCCTGCCAGAAAGACCTCAGGGTAGCTTCGAGGAAGTAAGGGCCGCTAAGCCCGCTCCCTCGAAGAGCGGGAAGAGCGGCAAGGAGGGAGGGGTGGCACCACCTCAGGCTAAGGCCGGGGGTTCCCGCTCCTCTTCTACTGCGGGAAGACAGCTTCTCGGCCCGTCTCCGAGCAGTAGCAAGGAGACGTGGTCAAAGGTTGTAGGCAGAAAGAGCAAGCGGGCGGCCAAGGCACCGGCCAAAGCCGCAGCGCGTTCTTCCTCTAAGGCCCCAGGTTCTGGGGCGAGACCAGGGCGGGTTGTCCCGGGGGAAGGGGTGAATGATCGCCCTTCTCCTCTCTCAGAGAGAAAGAAGAAGGCGAAGGTGAAGCGTCCTCGCCTTCGGGTCCCGACGACGGCAGCGGTTACGCTGACGTCGCCGGGGGAGACTGGCCTCCTGACGGAGGTGGTGAAGGCGTGTCGGGCCAATTTCTCCTTGGAGAGTCTTGGCATAGACCACGTTCGTCTCCGGAGGACTGTCACCGGGGGTCTTCTTTTAGAGATCTCCGGTCCAGAGAAGGAGGCCAAGGCTGATGCCTTGGCTGCAGGAATGCGGCCGTTTGCTGCAGCGAAGGGGGTCCGTGTCGGTCGACCCGCGAAGTGCGGGGAGGTCCGCATTCGTGGGTTTGATCACACGGTAACCCCTGAGGAGTTGGCTTCGGCCGTGGCGTCGGCCGGGGGGTGTCGCGCGGTCGACCTTAAGGTCGGCCAAATACGCGCCACTCCTTCGGGGGCGTGCGCGGCCTGGGTGCAATGCCCAGTTGCCGCTGCTAGGCGACTGGGCAATGCGAAGAAGATAAAGGTGGGGTGGGAGTTGGCCAGGGTTGACCTTCTCCCAGCCCGACCCCTTCGCTGTCACAAGTGCCTCCAGTTGGGGCACGTCCAGAGGTTGTGCGGCGGGGGGGCGGACCGCAGCGGTAAGTGTTATCGCTGCGGTCAGACTGGCCATGTGGCCAGCAGGTGCGCGGCGCCGGAGCCCCAATGTCCGCTTTGTTCGGACTTGGGGCGTCCGGCAAAACATCGGTTGGGTGGTGCTTCGTGCACCACCCAAAGGGGCAGGGGCGGAAAATACTTTCCTGCACAGGGAGGTCCTGCTCTTGCTGCTGCTGCTCCGCGAAGCAGCAAAGACGTAGGTGCGCCGTCCGGTTCTTTCGTGGGGGATGTGGCACCCCAGGCCAGTCCGTCGCGGGAGGATTCGGCCGACGCCGTAATGGAGGTTGAGCTGGAGAAACCCCCGTCACCGGGGGCGGTGGCGGGTCCAGCAATTAGTGCTGGGAAGCGGTCGGAGAAACGACCGGCCTCTCCTCCTGCCTCTAGTTCCCCTGTTCTGGGGCCTGGAGGCAAAGAGCAGAGTGTGAGAAAGGCGGTGCCGGAGGGAAGTAAACCCACCGGGGAGAGTAAGAGAGAAACAGCGCGCAAGGCGCTTGCCGCCCTCCTGGGGGGGACTCCCCCGGTGACAAAGAAAAGTAGGCCTGGGCCTCTCTCTTCAAAAAAGAAGTAGGGGGCCGTAGGAAAAACGCCTTGTAAGGCGGTAACCAGGGGGGGTATTCCAGCCGTCTGGTCTCGACCGGGCGGCTTGGAGCTTTGCGGGGTGGCGTCCCCCTTTTGGGGTTTGACGCCGGGTCACAGACGGCAAGAGGGGGGTACTCATGCCGTCATTGCACGTGACCCATCAGACGGTGGGAGAGGGGTTGTGGCCCTTCTCTCCACCGCAAGGAAGAGGAAACTCGGTAGAGTTGGTGGGCGAAAGCTCTTAAAAAACGGAGGGACCCGCGATGAGTCCGAAAGGGGTACCGGGTCCCTCCCTTTAACGCGCTGAGTAGGCACACCGTGGGGGTTTTAGCGGGTAAACCCTCCCCACCTCTCAAGGTGGGAGGGGAGTCCCGCATAACCCCGGCCATCGCCCCCGAGGCCGGGGTATCCATCAAGGATTTTCCCCACGTAAAAAAAAAAAAAAAAAAAAAAAAAAAAAAAAAAAGGGTTAGGACCCTAAACCTTTAAATTATTAATGAAACTCGCCTGAACACCTAGTCTAAAGAAGAACAGTACGTAAGCGCAGTCTCAACAATAATTCCACCCTTAGTGAGGGTTAGGCTTTACGACGACCGTCAGGGTTAGGACCCTAACTTTCAATTATTGATGAAACTTGCCTGAACGCCTATTCTGAAAAAGAATAGTACGTACGCGAAGTCTTAACAATAATTACCAACGCAAACCAAAACCAACACTAATGTTCAATTATTGACGAAACTTGCCCCAGCACCTAATTTGAAGATTAGCACGCACACACAGTTTTGTCAATAATTACCAACGAATAACAAAGTTAGTCCCAACACACAAATATTGACAAAATTTACCCATACGCCTTGTCTAAAGAAGAGTAACGCGTATACCAAGCCCCGTCAATAATTGTCAACGCAACCTGACGTTAGTCTTCAAAACCTAATTATTGCTGAAACTTATCTAAACGTCCAATCTAAAGAAGAAAAGTACGCACGCAAAGTTTCCGCAATAATTAGCAACCCAAACTTAGACGCCACACACAGACGCATCGCAGAGAGGTACAGCACACTGAAGTAAGTACAACAAACTTGCTGAATTAAATGAAATATTTCATTCAACTACTTTTTACACAAACAATCTAACGAAGCGTGAACAAAAACTTTTAACAAAACGTTTTGGTAAATCTTTTTTCTGTTTCAGGTAACTGCCCAACTATCCAGAAGAAGAAGACGACTAACTTGGATGAACGGAGCTAGTTTTAACGACTACAGGTAAGTATATATACAAAACCTTATTAACCTTAATTATTGTTCTTTTTTTTTTAGGTGAGCTTTTCACTGAACATATAATCTGTTACTGCCGTTACAGTAATAATTACCAAGTTAAGTTCTACAAGTTAGTACCTAACTCTCTAATTATTGCTCAAACTTAGCCAGATTGAAAATCAATCCAAACCACGCTTACTTACAACGTCATAGCGATAACTACACACTGCTTCGCAAACAAGTGTTTTTGGCAAACATCAGTTTAGCGAGTCGACCCCTTCTACTTGGGTCCCTCTAAAAGAAAATAAAACAAAATAAACTAAAAATTGTTTTGATTAAATTTTGGGCATTACGCACCCCGGATCTGTATCCCTAACTAAATTAAACACACGAAATACAGTCCGCTCAAAAACAAACAAAAAAACAAAACCATCTGCTGATTCGCCATTACAAAAATACTTGACGTTACTTCTAACGCCTTACTCCGTCGCTTGAGATGGTATTCCTACGCTACGCCCTCTTGCTGGCCTCTAAACTCTCTTCACGACGGGCGGATGCAACCTCCGAGACCGTCGGTTGCAAGGTTAAGTTAGGTTAAAGTTTTTTCGGGGAAAGGGTGCAGAGGGAGGGGCAAAGCCTCTCCCCCGCCTACATATGTGCAATAAAATCTATTGCAAACACAATTTTCACTTCTTAAATATCTGTATTAAGACGTCTCTTTGTGTCCAAATAAACGGTGTCCAAGTAAACGGTGCGCATTATTACGGTGCGCATTATTACGGTGTGCATAATTACGGTGCGCATTATTACGGTGGGCATTATTACGGTGCGCATTATTACGGTGCGCATTATTACGGTGTGCATTATGACGGTGCGCATTATTACAGTGCGCATTATTACGGTGTCTAACTGAACGGTGCGCATCTTTCTGTGTGCAAACGAACGGTGCGCAAGTGAACGGTGTATAAATAAACGGTGCGCATCTTTCTGTGTACACGCAACCAGTGCGCAAATGAACGGTGTCCAATTGAACGGTGCGCATTATTACGGTGTGCATTATTACGGTGCGCATTATTACAGTGCGCATTATTACGGTGTCTAAATGTACGGTGCGCATCTTTCTGTGTGCAAACAAAAGGTGCGCAAGTGAACGATGTCTAAATGAACGGTGCGCATCTTTTTGTGTACAAGCAAACAGTGCGCAAATGAACGGTGTCCAATCGAACGGTGCGCATTATTACGGTGTCTAAGTAAACGGTGCGCATTATTACGGTGCGCATTATTACGGTGTGCATTATTACGGTGCGCATTATTACAGTGCGCATTATTACGGCGCGCAATATTACGCTGTGCATTATTACGGTGCGCATTTTTACGGTGTGCATTATTACGTTGCGCATTATTAAAGTGCGCATTTTTACGGTGTCTAAATAAACGGTGCGCATCTTTTTGTGTGCAAACTAACGGTGCGCAAATGAACGGTGTCTAAATGAACGGTGCGCATCTTTCTATGTACAAACAAACAGTGCGCAAGTGAACGGTGTCCAATTGAACGGTGCGCATTATTACGGTGTCTAAGTGAACTGTGCGCATTATTACGTTGCGCATTATTATGGTGTGCATGCTTACGGTGCGCATTATTACGGTGTCTAAATGAACGGTGCGCATCTTTCTGTGTGCAAACGAACGGTGCACAAGTGAACGTTGTCTAAATGAACGGTGCGCATCT
>NW_018021641.1:31417-32857 GCF_002006095.1 Pseudomyrmex gracilis
GCATTATTACGGTGTGTATTATTACGGTGCCCATTATTACGGTGTGCATTATTACGGTGCGCATTATTACAGTGCGCATTATTACGGTGTTTAAACGAACGGTGCGCAAGTTAACGGTGTCTAAATGAACGGTGCGCATTTTTCTGTGTACAAACAAACGGTGCGCAAGTGAACGGTGTTTAAGTGAACGGTGCGCATTATTACGGTGTCTAAGTGAACGGTGCTCATTATTACGGTGCGCATTATTACGGTGTGCATTATTACGGTGTGCAGTATTACGGTGCGCATTAGTACGGTGCGCATTATTACAATGTGCATTATTACGATGCGCATTATTACGGTGCGCATTATTACGGTGTCTAAATGAACGGTGTTCATCTTTCTGTGTGCAAACAAACGGTGCGCAAGTGAACGGTGTTTAAGTGAACGGTGCGCATTATTATGGTGTCTAAGTGAACGGTGCGCATTATTACGGTGTCTCAGTGAACGGTGCGCATTATTACGGTGTCTAAGTAAACGGTGCGCATTATTACGGTGTCTTAATAAACGGTGCGCATTATTACGGTGTTTAATTGAACGGTGCGCATCTTTCTGTGTACGAACGAATTGTGCGCAAGTGAACGGTGTATAATTAAACGGTGCGCATATTTCTGTGTACAAATGAACAGTGCGCATTTGAACGGTGGTTTAATGAACGGTGCGCATTTTTTTGTGTGTCCAAATGCACCGTGTCTAATTGAACCGTGTTTAAAATTCTGTGTCTATTTGCAACGTGTCTCAGTGCAACGTGTTTAATTGAACGTTGTCTAAGTGAATGCTCTCCACTCGTTCTACATTTTGCGCACATAAATTTGTTCCAACTTTTTTAATTCTATTCTTATTTGCTAATAAAGTAAAAAGAGTGCGAAAAGACAAGAAAAAAGATAAACTAAGAGAGAAATTCAGATAATTTGACGCGTATACAGGCTTATCTACATAAAACGCAGACGCGAGTTGCAGGAAGCAGGTCTCATAGAATTGACCAATCCCGTTGGTCATATTCACCAATTCTGTGAGACTGTCAGTTTGCGATCCACGTCTGCATTTAACTGTAAGTAAACTTTACACTAGCCAACTTTGCGCGTGCTCGTTATTGCTGGCTTCACTGACATCAAAGGTGCCGACAGGGAGTTGCGCTACTGCAGAAATGCCAGATCGCGCCGGACCGCCTTGATGCTCTCGTACGCATACAAGTAAGAACCACACACGGACGCTGTTTTTGCTTGTATGCGTACGAGAGCATCGAAGACGGTGGGAATACCCTGCTTCGATACTCTTGATGTTGTCCGGCACGATGTGGCATCTCTGCGGGGTGATACTCTATTGACCACAGTACGATTCGACACCGCTCGATTCGACACAGATTTATTCGACACCAAATTATTCGACACCGTACGATTC
>NW_018021641.1:33312-40478 GCF_002006095.1 Pseudomyrmex gracilis
GAATCGTACGGTGTCGAATAATTTGGTGTCGAATAAATCTGTGTCGAATCGAGCGGTGTCGAATCGTACTGTGGTCAAACGGAACACGCCCATCTCTGCGCTACTGTATATACTGTGGTTGCGCTACTGTATATACTGTGGCATTATGCAAGCATGCTTTCCATACATTATGGCGTGCTGTCTCTGTGACTGCCAGATACAGGACCATTTAACAAGCATCGCGACGACACGTTATGCTCAGCACTCTATGCGAGCTTTGTGTAAGCAGAATGCACTTCAGAATGCCGGCATCATGCAACACAAACACACGTCTTGATCAGTACTAAATCTTGCTTTTAGGTTCGGTTAGGTTAGGATTTTTCAGTTAAAATATAAAGAAAACAATTTTAAAAAATATTTCTTTATTTAGAATACATTCAATATTTATAATATACATAAATTTATAATATACATAATATTTATAATATATAGAAAGTATTTATGATACATATTATATTTATATCGTTATATTATGTTTATTTATATTATATTCTTATATTCAAATTGCTGAGCACAGAATTGCAGAAATGCACGTAGACCTTTTTTCGTACATTATAGTGTAGCCTCGTCTTTTGTTTGACTGTAAAACTGATGTACACCAACTAAAAGATTTTGAAGAGATTATTTGAAGAGTAGTTAGAAAAGGTTATATTTGTAAGAATCGTCACACTGAATTATAATAAAATTGTTTAGTCAGGTCTATATCGTACAAGGTTTTTGTGACGATGTTACAATAATTGTTTAAAATAACTGCGCGACTATGATTAAAATACACAGTTCACTAGTAATAACTACGTTATGATAAATGATTGAGTGTAATTGACTGCTCGATTCTGACTGACTGATTTTGACTGACTGCCTCGGTTCGAGGGTGCGCTTTTATAGGGCCTGAGTTTGGCCAAGAAAGGTTCTAGAGTTTTCCTTATTTGGTAATATTCTAGAGCATTCTCGAATGTTTGATAATAATCTAGAATGTTCTAACTTCGGCTGTGTGCTAGACCAATCATTTTTTGTGTCAAAAGATTGCCTTATATGGTAAGGTATTTTGAAGGGTCGATGGTGCGTCATGGTTTTATCGTTAACCGTGGCACTCTAAGATAAACATAGAAGGTTCTAGAATTTACGCGTAGCAACTAGACTAAGGTAGACAATGGTCACAATATGTAACACACTCACTTTGTCAATAATTTGCTGAAAATGCACAAGAACAGTACAGCTTGATATTTCTTGGAATCTTTCTTGGAATTGTGTATTAAAACTGATATATTTTTGAATCTGATCTTGGTGGCTCGACCGATTACAAACAGCATTGAGTTTATCACATTGCTTTTGCCACCTCCATTAGGACCGACTATCGACAAACTTTGAGAAAAAAGAGATAGTACCGATTTCATACATGTCAGAAAAACAATGTAATGTTTTGTTTATTGAACATAATATATGTAACAATATATACTCTTTTATACAGCTCGAAAGACAGAATATTTTTGCCACGCAATTTGCAACCACGAATATAACCTCAAACTCGTAATTAAAAAGTTTTTGAAAAGTAGAAGTAAATATTGAAAAATATTACTTACTTAATATCTCTCTACATATTATTTCGCTAATATTATTTTATAATGTATAAAATATTAAGTATAGAAGTAAAAGAGATTACCTTTGATATCTCAAGTCGATTTTAGATCCTATCCTATGGTTGCCGGCGGCTACGAGAAATGTTACGCGCCGAATAGCCACGTAATAAAATAAAAGAATATGCAGGATGCACTTTTCTGTGAGGTGCTTTATTAATGTTAGAGGTAGTGTTGTTCGTCTGAGCTGCGAACGAGAACTGACTTGTCTTAAACAAAAAACGTGTGACCTAGACCTTCGTTCGTGGGGCGTAATATTTGTCTTTTAGTGAGTCATAGGTTTATGCAACGGGCAACGAAGAAATTTAGGGAGAAGGTTTGTAAGGGAGAGGAAGTTTATCGGGCTGTATTTATTAGCTTATGATTTCGGCGGGACATATGTGTCAACAAAAGAAGTAGATAAAATTGTAACTAGAGCGGCGACAGGGATCGCGGCACGTAACAGAAAGCGTACGTATCACTTTTATAATACTGCGTACATCCTGAGAACATATGCGCGCGATAGAAAACCGAATACTACTGTAAATGACGTTATCCGTATATCTCAGTACGTTATGGATGAGTACAATATATTGAGTATGAAAATAGGATGATACGCAGTATGTCGCGTGCTGTTAGGGTAGATATATGCCACCTGTAGAACGTATTCAGAGGAACACTCACGGACACAGAAATCATATAGAAGAAATTAATTATATATATATAATTAATTTATATATAATATACATATATTATACATATATAATATAAATATACATATATTATAATTAATATACATATTGTTGAGCTTACGCAGGCGTTCCGTTTCCGCCACGCTCTAGGCCCGACACAAGCGCGCGCTCGNGGGAAATAAGGGGAACACGATTTCCGTATAAAGATTTCCCAGCAAACACAGATATATAACAGCAACGTTGTCGTACTAAAACAGAATGTAACAAGTAATATAACATGGTCGTTGCATGTAACATCCATGTTAGTTGTAATTTCTCACTCATTGTACATTGCAGTTATATAATATAAATATAACATGTAACTAAAATGGTATATAATTGTTATATAGTTACATAAATATTATATGACANGTATATAAATTGCTAAAATATTATATAACAGCAATATACGTTATTTTATTGTTATATAACTGTTATTAAATTATTTATATTACAGTTATATAGTAAAATATATATATATATATATATATGTATATACATATATATACATATATATTTACACGTACAATTCCCAGGAATAGCAAGTTTTTGAATTAATTTTAAATAAAATTAAACTTCTTAACTTTACATTTGTACTATAAAAAGTATTTTGTTTCGGTTTATTTAAAATCAATTCAAAAACTTGATATTCCTGGGAATTGTATAAAATATAAAGGAAACAAATAATAACAAATAGAAATTATATATTCATTAATAATCACATATTTTACATCTAACTTCTTCTCTCTCTGCAGTAATGCAATTATTTCCCAGAGTTGCAATCCAGTTGGAAATCTTTACACGTTTGCAGTTTTTCGCTTTAGGCATTTTTCCAATATTTTACTTTTAAATCCGAGTTTGCTGTTACCACAATCAATTGATTTATGTAACTGAGTAATATAATTGCGAGTAATCACTTGCGATACCATAAAGCTTGTTCTACATTAATCACAGGTCGTAGATCTCGCAAAATTGACCAATCGCGTTAATCGAATTACCTAATCAATCAACACGATTGGTCAATTTTGCGACATCTACAACTTGCGTTTGCGTCTTGCGACTAATGTAGGATAGACCTAAGACAGTTTACTATTGTAGCAGCACATAGTTTAATATCATAACAGTAGGGAAACAATATCAAAACAAAGACGTTCATTTGAAGTATAAGTAGGCTTATAAGTTATAAGCCGATAAAGGCAATACAAGTGCAACTGACAGTTCGAGTTGCAAAAATTTATCTATTTTGTTTCTTTTTGCTTGATAAACTGTCGATCAGATATGCACGTATGCAAAATCAGTGCATTTATGCAAACGATATACACTAATGCAAAACATATGTAATATGCAAAATAAAATTAACATTTCTAGAATTCTCCAATGACAAAATACATTTAGGTTTAGAACCCACAATTTTGTCACCTTCCTAAAAGAATATGCATTTGCATAAACATCCGCGATCTGTTCATTATACATAATACTTCAATATACATAATCTTTTTTTAATAATAAAAATATATAAAATATCATTACATGTATGTATACATACTTTTTGTACTTGTACATACTTTTTTACAGTGCGTTTTCAACAATATATATATTTGCGAAATGTATGGTTAATACATAAATATGTAATATGGTTATAACGCAAACACTTTGTAGTCAAACGGGAATTTTGTTACATATATANTGTACGATTAATACATAAGTAGATATAAATTATTAACAATAAACATAAGTTGAAGTANTTAATATATATTTATAAGGAAATAACAGAAAATTCCCGTTTGATTANAAATCGTTGGCGTATTGGCAAGTTTGAGCGTGCTAATACATAATATTATTAAATAACTAAAATGAAGGGTAAAGAGAGCTGTAATAAAAGGTAAGCATGCAGAATAGGGGAGCCATCTCCGATTTCAATAATTTTTATATATGTTGTCAAGGTCATTGTCCCGAGTAATAATATAAAGGTTTTACGCCGCGGTCGTTGTTTGTTTAGAAGTTACAGAGGAAAGAAGTCTACTGAACAATATGTAATTTTTGGACATCCTATATATGAATATGTGTTCTGCGTGTGCTTGGGCACATGTTTGTTTATACGCTTTTGTAGGTGTATCTTGAAATGTTCTTTTATGGAAAATGCTTCTATGTTCATGAAGAATATCTTTTTTATCATTATTTGGCAGAATTTGCATTTAAGAAAACGTTCGATTTTAATAAACAATTGGACGCTTTTTTTAAAATAATGTCCGTAACAGACATTATTTTTGATCTCACGTACATTTTGTTCGTGTTTCAAGCGTGTAGGCAGGGGGGAGCTGTGTCCCCTCGCAGGGTGAGTGGCTTTGCCTTTCCCCCTGCTTTTCCCTCGAAAATCAAGTCGTTATTTTGTGGAAATTAACGACTTGATTGGATGAAAAAGGATGTCTTAACCATTGTGGAAATTTTCCGAGAGGAAATGCAGAAAGAAGAGTTTAGGTTAGAGTTAGGTTAGGTTTTTAGGGGGGGTGCAGGGGGGGCACAGCCCCGTTGTCTACACGCTTGAAACACGAACGAAATGTACGTGGAACCGAAAAATAANAATTCATTCATGAAACTTCTTCCTCTCATAACTTCTAAACAAACAACAACCGCGGCCAAAAACCTTCATATTATTACTCGGGACAATGACCTTGACAACATATGTAAAAATTATTGAAATCGGAGGTGGCTCCTCTATTCTGCATAATTATCAAACAAACTTTGCATTACTGGAAGCGTTTGTAATTTAGAATACTCTACAACAGATCCATCTGATAACAAAGAAGTTTTATTTGGGATAAATTTTCTGTTTAGAACGTTGTTATTGTCAGTATCGGAATATAATTCAGATGTAAATTCAGCTTTTTTAGCTTTTTCCTTTGCTATTTGATAGTTATCTGACAATATGCAAATAGATATTTAGATTATTATAACAGAAAGTACAACAATTATGTATATTATGAATTAGAAATATGGCGTGCATATATATATATATATATATAAATATATATTTTTTCATTAACTATAAATTTTTTCATTAACCATAACTGCTGTTTCTAAAAGTTATAATATCATATGAAGGAAGCAACATGTATTTGGTTCGACATGCTTTTTGATGGCTGCTACAAGTTTTTCCATTTGNAATGGTGGCCAATAAATATTTGTTATTAATAATTCATGTAGGTAAAACAGCGTCAACTGTATCTTCATCAATAAATCGTACATTTGTCCATAATTTCTCCATTTCTGTACATCAAAAACTTTAAGCAGTATTTTATTCCAACAAAAATTACTTATAAGTTATATAGAATAAAAGACCCAATTACTGTCACCTGTAATAAACTCTGGCGTTAGCATATTGTTTTTACTATTTATTTACCAAAACATGTGTTTTTCTTTTTATCTGGTATTATTTAATGTCTCTAGTATAAGAAAGAAAATAATACTCCCAAAATCTCTATTTTTATGTATAAATTTAATAATTAAAAAAGAACAATGCGAGAGAGAGAGAGAGCTATTACTGTCACCCCGTAAAATAAAAAAAATAAGACAAGAATGTTGAGTGCTAGATTTTTTATTATATTACTTGCACTTAAAATTTTATATTAGATTGTTTTCATGCATAACTTTTTAACATTTATTTAATGTTTAATAAATAAAATAACTTAGGATAACAGTAATTGGACAAGTGACAGTAAATGGGTCCTTTACCTTATGTAAAAACAAAAATTCTCAGTAATATATTATAAAAATTGAACAAGATATTGAGAAGATATTGACATTCATTTATTTCTTTTCATACTCACATCATATACACACTCAAACACAGTCTTAAATTTACAGATATACGCATATATACGCGCAAATATACAAGGTGTCCCAGCAAGTCCGTATTATCGCTCGTAGGCAAGTAGAAACGGTTATTCTGAGTCAAAAAGTCCTTTATCATTTTGCAAGATTATAATGACTAATTGTCATAATTCCTTTGTCATTACATGTATTTGTTTTTACACTGATAAAGATTCGTATGTTGTAAGTTTATGACTTCAATAAAAAAGTAAACACATTAACATTTTGTATGTTTGCTTGCATTGGCCTGTTTATTCGGTTTTATTGTTTCACGAGCTCCAATCACTTTGTTAGTAAATAGTCCGTTACTTCTAATTTTTTTTTATGAATTTCTTTTTATAAATAAACTAAAAACATAAATAAAATAATAATTATTATATTGACATTTTTATATTACAATTATGTGAGTAAACAATGGTTTATGTGATTAAGGAAAGAGGTCTATAACAATTATTCATTTATTTACATATATATGTATTTTAGAATTGCTATAAAGAATAGAAACAAAATTTAAGTTATATTAAACAAATACAGGGTGTTTCAGAACTATGGGATCAAACTTCTAGGGGTTATTCAGTGCAACAGTAGAAAACATTTGAGTATAGGGACCCATGTCCGGAAAAGTGTCACTACCGCACTACGGCCCTAAGACGCGTTAAAATTTAGAAAGACGATGAATTGCCTAAATAGGATTTAATGCACTTAATGTTTGCCTTTTGTACATGATATCATCACAACAATTGTTCAAAATGTCTTCCTCTAACCTGAATACACCGATTTAAACGTCGCACGTGATTTCGGCGGACTTGACTAAAAATTTGATACTCGTTTTGAATGATTTCAAATGCTGCTGTAATTTGTCCAATTAAGTCTTGTTCTGTTTCTACTGGAGTTTCGTAGACCAAAGACTTTA
>NW_018021641.1:40772-43298 GCF_002006095.1 Pseudomyrmex gracilis
ATATGTATGGCTATATGGAGCAGACGCGGATGTCGATGTGTGTGTTCAAAATTTAGTTTATTGCGATAAACTGTACAGTACAAAGCTTTTGACCTTTGGTTTAGGTCTTTCTCAGTGTAATAAATAGATTCGCAAAAAAAAAAAAATACTGACGGTCGTCGTTAAGTGGTTAAACTAATTAGTAGTCAAATGGTAAGACTAGAGGTTCGACCATTACTTTACAATATATTAGTCACTTCTTTATATATATCTTATCTATATATTTTTACATATATCTGTTTAATAAGAATTTCTGAAGCTGTTTATATCAAACTTCATTATTTAAAATTTAATTTCTTGTAATAATTAAATATTTCTTTTTATGTACTTTAAAATAAACAAAAGTAAATAACCTTAAAATAATATAAAAGTAAATAATAATTATTAATACAGTAACAAGTAAATAAGTAATTACAAAAATATTAAAAAACTCATTTTTAACTTATTTTGACATTAGACTTTATCATTTCAATTAAAAAAATACAAAGTCCGTATTTTCGCATCACATTACTTAGTTATTGATTTTTTATGTATATTATATGCTGTTTATTAGTTCCTTTTGTTCCGTTACTACGACGTACGAACGCGCGANAAAATGACAGCTCCGAGCTGTCATTTTGCACGTGGCTGCACGCTCATTTGCGGATCTTTATTTATTAAGAATTCGTTAATTATTGCGAATCTCGCAAAATGGTAAAAGACTTTTCGACTCAGAATAATCTCTTCTACTTGCCTAGGAGCAGTGATACGGACTTGCTGGTACACACTGTATACAAACGTAATCACACACATACACATAAGCGTACACATGCACACACACTTTAGAAGTACTATGATTAAAACGTAATTATATTTTCCATAACTATAACAGTTTTCAAACAAAGAACACAAGAGAAGAAAAAAGATTTCATATATTACTAAAAAAAATATTCAACATTTAATATTATTCTGAATGCAATAACGGAAAAGCTACATGTTTATTTTTAACTTTTAATTTATTATTGGGAGTACAAATTAGTTTGGTCCGTTTTTTGTGTTTAAAAATGCTTTTAGTTCAAAACAAAATGAATGAACAGATTAATTAAAGTATTGTCCATCACTGGCTACTACTTTTTCCCATCTGTCAGGCAATTTTCGAATTCTATCTCGAAAAAATGACTCGTTTTTGCAAGCGATACAAATTTGGAGCCAATTTTCAAGTTATGCGAAAGAAGTGAATTGGTGATCTGCCAAATCGTGCTGCATTCTTCGGAACAACCAGTAGTCAGAAGGAACAATGTCTGAAGAATACGGAGTGTGCGGTAAAACATCCCAGTTAAGCGTTTCTAAATAATTTTTTATGACTTTTGCGACATGAGGCCGAGCGTTGTCATAAAGAAGAATAACTTTATCATGTCTTTGCTCGTATTTCGGCCGTTTTTCTCGCAATGCACGACTTAAACGAATCAATTGTAGCCGATACAGATCGTCTGTAATGGAATCGCCAGGTTTCAGCAGCTCATAGTAAACGATACTTTTTTGGTCCCACCGGATACAAAGCATGATCTTCGAACCATGAACGTTCGGCTTTGGTGTTGATGTTGAGATCGATGGCAACGATTAACCGAACTTAGCGTAATAGTTTTTCTTCTTGGAGTTGTCGTAAAATATCTACTTCTCATCTCCAGTCACAATTCGATGCAAAAAATCTTTTCTTTGTTGCCTTTGAATCAGCAAGTCGCAAGTAAAAAATCGCCTTTCAACGTTTCTCGGTTTCATTTCATAAGGCACTTAATTTCCTTATTTTTGAATCATTCCCATGGTTCTCAATCGTACAGAAATGGCTTGTTGAGTTACTCTCAATGATTCTGCAAGCTACTCTTGCGTTTGACCTCTGATCTTCTTCGAGTAATGCTTCCAAGTCTGTGTCTTCAAATTTTTTTGGCTGTCCAGAGCGAGGCTTGTCTTCATCCTTGAAAACTTGAACGTTGAAACTATTCCCTACATGATTTATCAGTTGGAGCAGTGTCACCATAAACTTTGACAAGCATTCGAGCACCTTCAGCTGCACTTTTGTTCCACTTAAAGTAAAAAATTAAAAATAACAAATAAGAAGTGACGCTCGTACTAAACGCAAACATAAAGTATAGAGAAGGTCAAATAACGAGCTAAAACACAAGATATTAAGGTGTGAAAGCGATGTATATAGAATTAATTACAAATATATCGAAAATTAAATCGAGACGTTTCTACTCCTACTGGAGTCTTCATCAGTCGCAAAAAAGTTTACAAAACAAAGATCAAAATAAAAATAAAAAAGTACAATAACTGTCAATGTAACGCAGACATGGATGTTTTTTGTCGCTGAAGATGTTGTATTCAATCACGTACTTCCATGATGTCACAAAGATGTCAAGATTTAAAAAAATATAAAATGGCACAACTATAAAATATAAATACAGATGTAGAGAAAACAAATAAATATAAAAGATAAACACAAGTTATAAA
>NW_018021642.1:0-24098 GCF_002006095.1 Pseudomyrmex gracilis
GGATTCGGATTCAGCGACCCCAAAAACATATAATAAACATGGTCTGATCCCCAGGCCAAAGAAATTTTTTTTTTTTGTGTGGCTGTGTTATTATATATCTTTTTCTCCACCACAAGTCAATGTCACCCTGTTTATCGGAGTAATACAACGAACAACACGAACGAACGTTTAAATTTTAGACAAATGCTATCAATGTTATGTCAGATATCAAAAACTAAAACTATATTTTTCATTTCTAGAATATTATAAAATTAAATAAGTACGTTTGTTCTATTTCCATAGCACGGAATAGAACCATGTCCACGTTTGGACATAGCGTACGTATCGACAAGTCGCTCGTGGACATCGCTACGTAGTTGCCAATGTGCACCACCCATGGAAATGCGCTAGCTTACGGGCCGGAATAGCGATCGTAAAAACTCTTATGGGCCTGGCCACTCTCAGGCTTCTCTCTGGTAATAATCGAACAAGATTACTGAAGGTTACGATCTGTAAATATTTATATTGGTATATTTATATTGGTAGTGTGACTAGTGTGACCGATAATACGAAATATAGGTATTCGCATCGCAATAATTTTATACATCTTTCCGAAAAGATGTATGAAATCAGTGAAAGTTCGGAGTCTAAAAGAAAAAAAGCACGAATTACTACATTAGCTATAAAAGAGCAGAATGATGAACTATTATCCTCGATTTCGCGCGCGCGCGCGCGCGACTTTTAGTTCCCCTAATTCAATCACTACTAATGTGTGTGAAGAAGTCAAAGTTCAAAAAACAGTAAAAGAATCATTTCAGAATATATGTGCTTATAAAGAAGGAGGAGAAAAGAGTCGTAAACAATTAAATGCAATATTATTTATGATTGTTAAAGACTGTCAACCTTTCTCTATTATTAAAAATATAGGATTTAAAAAAGTAATTACAACTGCTGCTCCTTATTACGAGATTCCATTTCAATTTACAATAAAACGCAAAATTAAAAGTAAATTTGACATTCTATCAGCTCTGTTTAAGGAAAAATTAAAATCAATGATGAGTTGTACATTAACAACCGATATTTGGACAGATACAATGCAAACACGAAGTTTTCTTGGTGTTACGGTTCATTTTGGCGTTGGAAGCGAGCTCTATTCTGCTACGTTAGGAGTTTATGATTTAAAGGAAAGACACACTGGGGAGTATATTGCAGATAAACTCCTAGAAACCTGTTCCGAATGGAATATTCAAAAGGATCAAGTTACTGCAGTTGTAACTGACAGTGCAGCAAACATGATAAAACCTGTGACTATCGCATTTGGTGCAAAAAAACATATTCCTTGCTTTGCTCACATGATAAATTTAGTTTCTACAAAAGCTTTGAAAAAAAATGAAAGTATAAACGAGTTAATTGTTAAAGTAAAAACGATAGTGACGTGGTTAGGTTAGGTCAAACAATCTGTAGTAGCTAGTGATGAACTTAGAAAAGCTACTACCAACGAAACAAAACTTATTCAAGAAATCCCTACAAAATGGAACTCTAGTATATGGTTGAAAAATTTTTCAAACTTCGTCGAATAGTAAATGATATCGTGAATTGTCATGTGGAAGCACCACCTATGATTACTGCTAAAGAAATTGAAATATTAACAGAAATATGCGATTTATTGAAACCTTTAAAAGCAGTGACAAAACAAATATGTGTTGAAAAATATGTTACAAGTAGCATAATAATTCCTATGGTTCGCTGTTTGCAGAGTAAAATAAACAAATTATGTCCTAAACATGTAGAAGGAATTCAACTAAAAGAAGATATGTTATACGAGATTAAAACACGTTTTGATCACATAGAACATGTACAGATTTTAGCGTTGTCAACACTTTTAGATCCCCGCTTTAAAAAACTGCATTTTAAAGATATACTAGCATGTTCTAAAGCACAAACTGTTTTAAAAAATTTCATAACAAAAAGTATGATTCATTCGAACGATGTATCATTTACAGAATCAGCATCCGACTCGGATCACTCAAGTAAGTTTATTCTTACTGCGTTATGACTTTTGTTTTTTTTTTGCGTGGGGGAAATCCTTTATGGATACCCCGACCCTGGGGAGGGATCGGGGTTATGCGGGACTCACCCTCCCGCCCCGAAGGGTAGGGAGGTTATACCCGCTAAAACCCCCACGGTGTGCCTTCCCAGCGCGTTAGAGGGGAGGGACCCGGTACCCCTTGACGGACTCATCTCAGGTCCCTCCCGCGCTGTGACTGGAACTTCCCGGGAGAGAACTCCGAAGGTTCCCTCCTGTACCCTAACTGCGGCGGGAGGGAGGAAGAACACACATTCCTCTCCCTCACCGCCCATCTAGGAGGCCGCGTGCAGAACGGAACGGAGTCCTCACTCCGCCCCGTCACGGCCTCTAGGTGACGCAACCTATCCGGGAGGAAGACGGTTCTTCCCCCCGGCCATCACCCACTACTGGATCCGAATTGTCCGGGCGGTGTCCAACCAGCAGGGCCCCCGTTCGGCCTCTATTAGCGTAACACCGTCCCGGCTGACTTGACCACCCAGGCCCCGGGAAGAGGGGGACCTCCCCGGGGCCTAGTGTCATTCGGATGCTACTCTTTGCCAGAGGGAGCGGGGCGGACAGCGGCCTCGCGCACGAGAAGGGGAAGGCGAACCTCCGTCCCCCACTGCACGACGCCTAACGCCGCCCGCATGTCTCCCTCCTCGTCTTCCTCTTCTTCCTCTGGGAGCTCGCTCCCGTTTGCCTGGAGCTCGCTCCCACTCTCTTTCGTCAGCCTCCTTCTGCAGCATTACTTGCTCGCAGAAGAAGGCCACCGCTTTCCAGTTCTCCTTCCCCCCGACCATCACCCGCACAACGGCCGGGAGGGAGAGGTCTTCTCCGATCGACGCGACTAAGACCCGGCGCTCCTCCGCCCACGCTGGACACTCTTCCAGCGTGTGCTGCGCCGAGTCGGAAGCCGCGTCGCACGCGCGGCATTGTGCCGTCGGCCTCTTCCCTATTCGATGCAGGTACTCCTCGAAGCACCCGTGCCCCGAGAGCATCTGTGTCAAACGATAGGTGACCTTACCATGCCGTCTGTCCAGCCACTGCATCATGCATGGCCGGACAGCCCCGACAACACGTTTGTCAGCCACTTGGGGCTGACTAAGCCGTTTGCTCCATTTCTGGAGCACGCGCTGCCGGATTTGGCGCCCTGCGAGAGCCACTGCCTCGTCTAGACGAGGGCCGTCTAACCTCTCGCGCAACTCGACGTGGAGCTCATAGATCTCCGCGTGCATCCGCGCAATGAGGTCCAGCGGGGTTACCCCCGCTAGCAGTCCTGCCGCCTCATACGAGATGGTTCGGTATGCACGAGCCACACGCAGCGCGATGACCCGCTGCGCAGCGCGGAGTTGGTGAAAGTTTCCGCGCCCTGTGGCTCATGCAACCCTCGCCCAGATCGGTGACCCATAAAGGGCTACTGAGTGAACCACCCCAACATAGAGGCGGTGGATCCTCTCGTCTGGATCCCCCAGGTTGGGTAAGAGGCGGCCCAACGCGGCCGCCACCCTTTTTACCCTGGGGGCGAGGCGCTCAAAGTGGCTCTCAAAGCGTCAACGGCTGTCGAGGTGGAGACCCAGGTACTTAAGTGTACCTCCCACCTCGATTCTGACGTCACCTATCCTTAGGCTGGTCCTTGGTGGCCGCCCCCGGGGGCCATGAAACCACATGGCCTCGGTTTTCTGAGCGGCCACCGATAGGCCCAGCCTCTCAATCCGGCTGACGACACATTCTGCGCCCACCTCAGCGTGGATGCGCGCGTCTCTCCAAGTGTCCCCAGAGGCTAGGATCAGCGTGTCGTCCGCGTAACAGACAACGCTGATCTCTTCGGGGAAAGCGGCCCGGATCACCGCGTCATACCCAAGGTCCCACAAGAGCGGCTCCAACACCGACCCCTGCGGGACCCCGCGGTATATTTCCTTGAGACACGGTTCTCCGTACCGGTCAACGTACTCAACCCATCTGCTTCGGAAATAATTCCCGATCGTTCTCCCTAGATAAGGCGGCACCCGATGGTAGGTGAGTGCGCGCTCTATACTATCCCAGGGGAGGAAGTTGAACGCGTTCTTTATATCTAATGACACAGCGATCAACTTCCCTCCCCGGGAGGTTATGTCCTCCGAGAGGGACTCCACATGGCGGATAGCATCCACAGTGGACCGTCCTTCTCGGAACCCATACTGGCTATTAGCCAGATTAGGGCCCACTCTTGACAAATGGCTCGTGAGGCGGGCCGCGAGCACTCGCTCGAACAGCTTGCCCATCTCATCGAGGAGACATATAGGCCGGTAGGCGGATGGTGAGTCCGCCGGTCGCCCGTCTTTCCGAAGAAGGACCAACTTCGCGCGCTTCCACGCCGGGGAAAACCACCCCGCTCTCAGACAGCTAGTAAGAAGCTGTCTGGGGCGGTTACGCAGGGGGCCTAAGGCCAAGACCCAGACCCGACCAGGGATTCCATCCGGACCTGTGGCGGTGTTCTTTTCGCTCATTTTCCGGATGGCCCTGGTCATCTCCTCCTCGGTGACCCCCAGTTCATCGGACCACTCTACATGGTCCGGTAGGCCCCCCGGGGCGGGCCAAGCCCCCCCTCCACGAGGAAAGAGGGTATCAACCGCCCGTCCCAAGAGTTAGGGGTCAAGACTCTCCGTTAACGGGGGCGCCCAAGGTCGCAGTTGTTTCATGACAACCTTGTACGGGTGCCCCCACGGATCTCTGTTCAGAGTTCCGAGGAGTTCCTCCCAGGCCTGAGACTTGGCCTTTCTTATGGCCGCCGCGAGGGCCTTTTTCGCGTTACGATAGCCCTCATACTCTCTTGCCCATGTGGCCTCGTTGCTGGATGGTCTGCGACGAGCATGGGTATACTGGAGTCTTGCCCGAACACACTCCGTACGGAGTCGGGCGATCTCCACCGACTATCAGTACACCGCCCTTTTTGGAGGAAAGCCCCGGGAGCGGGGCATGGCCGTGTCGCAGACATTGACCATGACCTCCCGGAGCCACTCCACCTCCTCCCAAGGGCCACACGGCGTGACCGGTGGAGACGGCCACGCCGCCACGTGGGCTGCAGCAACCAAGGCATCTGGGTCCAATTCCTTTCGGACCCAGCCCTGCGGTGGTGGGGTGTTCACCCTCCCTTGACGGCTCCGGGCGCCCGGACCAGACGTGGAGACCACCATGGTAATGTACCGATGGTCCGAAAGCGTTTCTACGTCCGTCCTGACCTGCCACCCGGACACACGCGGCACAGCAGTCGGGGAAGCCAGCGACAGGTCAACAATCGATCCCCCGTGCTGCCGCAGGCACGTGTGCTGCGAGCCCCGATTTAATAGATGGAGCCCGCAGACCGCCATCCATTCCTCCAGGGCTCGACTAACCCCTTCGTAGCGAGTCCCGATGGTTTCACTGACATCTCCGTGGTTGTAGGGGGGGGGGAAGCACCGGCGCCCCCTCTTCCTGGGCTTTTGCCCTTCCCTTGCCCTTCCGAAGGGCAGGGGCACAGGCTTGGCTGCCTCAGCGATGGCCAGCAGAGCGGCCTAAGTCCGAGCACAGCGGACACTTTGGGTCCGCCGCGCACAGGACCGCTCTGTGACTCGCCTCCCCGCACCGATAACACCGCCCGCTCTTATTCTCCGCGGGGAACGGGCATTTCTGCCAAACGTGACCCCGTCGGAGGCACTTGAAGCACTGGAGCGGGCGGTGCTCCAGTACATCGACCACAGCCCTTACTCACCCGACCGTGATTTTGCCCAGATCGGCCAGCCTGCGGACAGCCGACACTGGGCACCTCGCCCACACGGCCCCGAGGCCAGAGGGGGCCAGCTTGACAGGGCCCACCTTGACCTCTCTCTGGGTGCATCCCCCGGCTATTGCCAGGGCCGCGGTCATCTCCTCCGGGGACACAGAGTCCTCCAGACCCTTTATCCTGACCTCCGCGGTCTTGACGGGTCTGGAGACTCTGGTCTCATCCTCTGCAAACAGGGCGGACATGGCCTTAGCCAGTGCGTCCGCTCTTTCTGCTCCGTTTTCGCCGGGGACCTCCAAAATCAGACCCCCGGTTATGGCTCTCTTTGGTCTGAGCCCGGCGATCCCGTAATCGGCGAGGTTAATGGCCGCACGGGCCTTCGCCATCACCGAGCTCAAACTTAGGCGCCCCCCCTCGGGCACGCTGACCGTAACGGCCGCCGTCTTCGGCACGCGGCCTGCTCTTTTTTTGGGGGAGGTTTGGTTCTTACTCCCTCTCCCCCTCCCTCACTGCTTCTGCTGCTGCGGCTGCCAATGCTGGCTAGCTTGAGAGGATGTCGGGGGTCTGGTGAGGGGATCTTTACCCGCTCCCACTCCCTGTTTCTCCTTTTTCTTCTTTTTCCCCACGACCTGTGTCCAGGTTTCTGTTGGGGAAGAAGAAGTAGTAGTGGGTCGGGCGACGGACGCACCCGGAATCTCCTTCTTTTGAGCGGCTACCTGCTTCGCAGGCGGCTCACCTTTTTTCTTAGCTTTCTGGGAGGGGGCGGCAGGCAAACTAGTCCTGTTTTTACCGCTTCCCTTCCCAGACTCGTTCCTTCCCGCCGCCTGAGGTGGCCGGGTTGTCTCCGAAGGGCGGCGACTATCGGTCGCAAGTGGCAGACGGGAGACGGGCATAAGGACGTCGAAGCGAGAGGCAACCTCCGTTCCGACCCCCCGTCTTATTTCCTTCGCCAGCTTACTGGAAAGGCTGGTGACCGCCTCTCCAATTGCTTTGGTCAACTCCTCCCGGGTGACCATGCCGGCTGGACCGCCGGACTCCTGCCCTTGCAGAGATGGTGGTAGGTCCCGGGAGGTGGGGGCCCCGCACTTGGCCTTCAACCCGGCGAGCTCGACTTTGAGCTCCTGAAGCTCCTCAGAGAGCTTCCTGTTCTCTCCGCGAGCCCGGGTCAGCTGACGTGAGATCCGGTACATCTCGTCGTCTCTTTCGGCTCTCTCTCGGACCTCCTCGGCAGCCGCTGTGATCGTAGTGATCACGTCCTTCAGGGCCTTGACGTACCCGCCCTTCAGGTTTTTGGACTTGGTTGCAACCGTGCCAACAACCCGAAGGGCGTCCGTTATCCTCTCTACCACCTCCGGGGTGGAGAGGTCCTCCATTGGCTTCTTGTTAACGGAGAGAGGACTCTCCGGCTTTTCTTTGAAGAAGTCGCGGCGAGTTTGGCGCTTCGCGCGTTTGCACCTGTCCGCTGCCCTACCTTCCTTCTCTTCGTCGAGGTGCTCCTCCTTAGAAGCCACCCTCCTACGACGGGATGCTTCCTCAGCCGCCTTTCTCTTCCTCTTTATTTCTTCCCTCGCACGACTGACCCCCACAAACGCGCCTGTGGTGGGCGGTCTTCCCCGACCGTCCCTCTTCTTGAAGATCGATCCGCTGGCGGCAGAAGTGGCGGTGGTGTTGTCGGACCCATACAAAGTGGATGAGAACGAACAGCGGGAGGACATAGGCCTCATCTCCACATTTTCGTCGTTCACCACCCCGATGATCCCCTCCTCGGCAGGCCCGCGAGGCTGGCAAGGAGGGGGCATCAGTACTCGTGCAGAGTCCGGGCTGCACGCGGAGCCAAACTCCAGACTGGCGCCCTCGTTGCGCGGGGTGCACTTCCCTGCTGCCCAGATCACAGAAGTTGGAAGACCTCCAGTTTCTGTCTTCGCAGACGCATAATCCCCTGATACACTTGCAGTGCATACATCAGGAAGCCCGTCGTATAATGACGACGTAGCAGGGCCCGGGACGGTAACCCCACCACGCCAGGGACTGGAGGTCCGAACCCCCTGTCCCGGTACGTTCTTTTCCTTGCTAGTGTACATCCCATTTATTGCAAGAATGATTTTAATTCGGAGTTGCCTCTCCTAGGACGGTTGCCGACCATGGCCAACAAGCCCGCCCTGCCCGGGTTTGCTGTCGGGGTTTTTCTTCCCTTAGTGCGGCTCCCCCACTGGGGTAACAAGCCCGCACGCCCGTGAACTCACTCTTAGTCTAGAGGCTCATGGAAGGCCTGACCGGCTAGGGAGACCCTGCCAGGAACCGAGGTTCCCGCCGGCATAGCCCTTCCAATCTTTGCCCCACGGAAGCTCGGAGACCACGTCAAGGTGGTGAGTTTAAATTTTCCCGAGATAGTGAGTTCAAACTTTCCCGAGTACTGCGTTATGACTATAGTAACCTTTTTTTTTTTTTTTTTATTTACGCAAGGGAAATGCGTTTACGCACACCCTGACCCAGACTGATGTGGGTCAGGGTTGTGTGAGACTCACCCCACCAAAGCGCACCCCGGTGGGGAATACCCACTAAAACCCCTGCGGTGTCCACCTTCCGCCTTTTTAGGGCTGCCCCGGTACCTCAGTTTAGAACAACCCAGAGGCAGCCCGATAGGCATGGGGACTTTTGCCCCCCAATCCTTAAATAGAAGAGCTTTGCTCCTCCACGATCGGGGGAGGGGGAACACAGACCCTCCCCCGCCGTCTGCGGGCCGAGTGCAATGAGGGGGAAACCCTTCTCGGCCTCAAGTCAAACGCCGAAGCGGACTTGACCCCATAATAGTAGTATTGACCTCCTAATTGTCTCAAAACGCGAGACAAGAAAGAGGTCTTCCCCCCACAATGCGCCCAGCCACCGCTGAGTTGAGGCCAACTAGTGCTCAAAACAACGGGGACCGGGCTTTCTCTTAATATTGCTTGGTCTCTTAAAGGAGAACCAGGCACCACCTACTATATCTAGTGCTTAACGCACCAGATATACGGAGGAGCGGCTCCCCGGATCCATATATCGGAGCCAAGGAAAACCGCATCCTCCCTACCTTCATCAGGGTTTGCTAACGGGCACGGGAGCCCCCCGGCCGCTGGCCGAGCACCGGGCCCCGCCCATTCGGTGGGAGGACTCCCGGCCCGACTCCTCATAGAGGGGACATCTCTCATCCTCTATACAGCCGGCCGCTCGTTGCTTCGGCCGACCACAGCGATAACAAAGATCACTGCGGTCGACCTGGCTGGGGCACACAGCCCTGCAGTGCCCAGGCTGGAAACACCTGTAACACTGCAGGGGGCGGGGGCGGAGTGCTCGCACCCTCGCCATCACCCAGCCCACCGGCAATCTGCCTGCTTTAATTGCCTTGGCTGCCGTCACTGGGCAGCGAACTAAGCCGACTCCACCCACGGGCTGGGAGCGACGCAGGGATACTACCCTAACGCCACTCCCGCCACCAAACTCTGCCACAAACTCTTTGCGAAGGTCGTTTTCTGTGGTGAACTCGTCCAATCCCGAAACTAATATCTCCACGTTTTGGGATGGACGAGCCACACTGACTCCTTCGGAGAGAACCTCTTTCAACTTGGTGGCAAGAAGATCCGCCTTGGATTTGCGGTCCTCCCCTCCCACCTCCAACAACAAGTGCCCCTCCAGGGTCCGACGGACTCTGGAGACGCCCGCCGACCTAGGGTCCACCTTATTCTTCGCGTCTCGAAGGACTTGGGCATACGACATGCCTTCACCCTCGAGACGCAAGGTGACCGCCTCAGTACGCGGGAGTACTCCGCAAGGCGGCCGCTTGCTTGACGAGAATGGGATCAAAGGAGGGGAAGACTTCCCTCGACCGGCACCAACGGCCGTCCCCCCACCCTTCGTAGGCGCCTTAGTGGCCTTTACCACCTGCTTCTTCTCCTTCTTCTTCTTCTTCTTTTTCTTTCTCTTCTTTGTCGGCTCCTTTTCCTCCGCCTGTGCCCTAACAGGAACAGGCGGGAGAATCGGAGATTTCCTACTAACAGGGGGGGCCGTTTCGGGAGCCCCCGCTCCAAGAGTTTTTGGAGCTCCCCCGAGACGGTGCACCGCACCACCCTCTCAATCTCCTCCAGCCAGGAGGGGGGAATCTGACTCCTTCTCCTGACCGGAGTGGAGCATGTAGCTCCTTCCGGCCTCGGCATGGAGACGTCGGCGATGGCACGCACCGACGTCTCCATACTCTCATGAAGCGCGAGAAGCGACCGGGAAGTCTTATTATGGACCCCCTCGATCGCCGCACGCGCCTCCACCAAATCCTTCCTGATTTCTTTCAGGTCAGCGAGGTTACAGCAACTATGTTCTTCAATATCATCGCTGACCTGAACAATTGCCTCCATAATATTTCGCTCGAAGGCAACTTGCCCTCGAGCAACCTTCTCCTCTATACGTGCGGCCGCGTTGGCGACACTATTTTTGACCTTGTCGAAAGCCTCTCGGAGGCTGTACCGAGATCGAAGCTCTATCAAACCCGCAAGGATCCTTTCCCGGAGCTCTCTCGGCCTGCCCGCTTTCTCCTCCCTGGACATTTTGGAGCGACGACAAAGTCGCTCCCAAAGATCGTCCAGGGAGTCAGCCACATGATCAAAGAGGGCGCCGATGCCCATCGTAAGGTGGGAGCAATCGGCCGCCCCCGTACCCTCTTGAAGAGCCGACTCAAGACTTTTGTCGGCCTTCCTCTTCTCTTGTTTCTTCTCAGCTACGGCGGTAGCAGATTGTTCAGAGGGGCCCGCCGTCAACCCCTCCTTCTGCCCTTCGCTGGATAACGACGCGGGGGGAGCAGGGACAGTACTCCCACCGTGCCGGCCCCTGAGTGTCCGATCACTCTGGGGCGGTAAGTCCTTCTTCGTTTTGCTGTCTATCATATATTTTTTTCTACTTATTTGGTTTAACATCGGTGTTTTCCTTCACCTAGATCGGTTGGTAAACAAAACCTAACGAGCCCGATCTGCCCGGGGGTTGAAGTGCTTTTAAGGCGGCACTCACTCGCCTTTGACGTGGATACTTCATCAGGTTTAATGGAGCACTTTATAGGCCGCTCCCTTCCCACAGGAGTGACCACCCCACCCTCAGTATCCACCGCTGTTTGTCCGCGACTGCTTATTCCCCCCGAAAGGGTTATTCGCAGCTAACCTCAGTACTTGAGGCCGTTCCCATATCCGCAACTCGGGGACGCGCTCGGTGGCAGTCAGCTCTGCCCTTGGTAGGCCGGGGCTGTCTCCCCGACCCCCAAACCGAAAACTATAGAAACCCTTTTTTTTTTTTTTTTTTTTTTACATGGTGGAAATCCGTTACGGATACCCTGGCTCTTGGGGGAACTTGGGCCAGGGTTATGTGGGACTCCTTTCTCCGGTCGGAGAGAGTATACCCACTAAAACCACCATGGTGTGCCTTTACGCTCGTCTAAAAGAGGGCCCGGTACCCCTTTGTTAGGACTAAGCCGGAACCCTCCCTCGAGCATACTTCTCGTAGGAGGAGGACCTAAGTCCTTCTCCTTTTTGTATCTTCAATTAACTTAGCGGCGCTGTGGGACACACACCACCACGCCGTTCTTTCTCAGACGGGAGTCATGTGCAGGACAAGTCCGAGCCCCCACCCGGACTTGTCACGATTTCCTCGCAACAGGGATACTCCTCCCCGGGCGACGAGTTCACCCGGGGAGGCTGTTGCGCGCCTTCTCGTCTTTAAGATTGCCCCGCCGAGGCGACGGGCTAACGAGGGAGCCGGCTCCTTCAACGCCCGCCGTCCCGGCCCCCCTCCCTGCCAAGCAGGGAGGGGTCTATCGTCAACTGGGGGCTCCAAGGCCCCGAGGACGACCGCGTGAGGCGGGGGCCCTGCACCCGCCCTCGAGGCCCTGCTGCTGGAAGAGAGGCTCTTTCCCTCTCCCGTTCCGCGGCCTCCTTCTGCTCCAGTACTTCGGAACAGAAGGAGACCACGGCGCCCCATCTGGGACTTTTTTTTTTTTTTTTTTTTTACTTGGGGGAAATCTTCATGGACACCTTCACCCTGGGGGCAGGGTGAGGGTAGTGCCGGACTCCTACCGGATAAAACCCCCAAGATGGCCTACCGAAATGTTAACGGGACGCCGCGGTACCTCCTCGTTGGAACAATCCGGCGACGTCCCGCATTCAGGGCTTTCGCCCACCAACTCTGTGGAGTTTCCTCCTCCTTGCGGTGGAGAGGGGGGCCATAACCCTTCTCCCACTGCCTGATGGGTCACGTGCAATGACGGCATGAGTACCCCCCTCATGCCGTCTGTGACCCGGAGTCAAACCCCGAAGGGGACGCCACCCCCCAAAGCTCCAAGCCGTCCGGTCAAGACCGGACGGCTGGAATACCCCCCCTGGTTAACGCCTTATAAGGCGTTTCCTCTACGGCCCCTCTACTTCTTCTTCGAAGAAAGAGGCCCGGGCCTACTCTTCTTTGTCACTGGGGGATTTCCCCCCAGGAGGGCGGCAAGCGCCTTGCGCGCTGCTTCGCTCTTACTCTCTCTGGAGGGTTTACTTCCCTCTGACACCGCCTTACTCGCACTCCGCCCCCCGCCTCCAGGCCCCAGAACAGGGGAACCAGAGGCAGGAGGAGAGGCCGGTCGCTTTTCCGACCGCTTCCCAACACTTGTTGCTAGACCCGCCACCGCCCCCGGTGACAGGGGTGCCTCCAGCTCAACCTCCATTGCGGCGTCGGCCGAATCCTCCCGCGAGGGACTCGCTTGGGTTGCCACATCCCCCACGGAGGGACCAAACGGCGCACCTACATCTTTGCTGCTTCGCGGAGCAGCGGCAGGAGCGGGAACTCCCTTTGCAGGGAAGTACTTCCCGCCTCTGCCCCTTTGGGTGGTGCACGAAGCACCACCCAATCGGTGTTTCGCCGGACGCCCCAAGTCCGAACAGAGCGGACATTGGGGCTCCGGCGCCGCGCATCTGCTGGCCACATGGCCGGTCTGACCCCAGCGATAACACTTACCGCTGCGGTCCGCCTCTCCGCCGCATAACCTCTGGACGTGCCCCACCTGGAGGCACTTGTGACAGCGGAGGGGTCGGGCGAGAAGGAAGTCGACCCGGGCCGACTCCCACCCCACTCTTATCCTCTTTGCGGTGCCCAGTCGCCTAACAACGGCAACTGGGCACTGCACCCAGGTCGCGCACGCTCCCGAAGGGGTGGCTCGTATTTGGCCGACCTTAAGGTCGACCACGCGACATCCCCCGGCCGACGCCACGGCCGTGGCCAACTCCTCGGGGGTTACCGTGTGGTCAAACCCACGAATGCGGACCTCTCCGCACTTCGCGGGCCGACCGATACGGACCCCCTTCGCTGCGGCAAACGGCCGCATCCCTGCGGCCAAGGCATCAGCCTTGGCCTCCCTCTCTGGACCGGAGATCTCCAGAAGGAAACCCCCGGTGACAGTGCGCCGGAGACGAACATGCTCGATGCCAAAACTCTCCAAGGAGAGATTGGCCCGGCATGCCTCCACCACCTCCGTCAAGAGGCCAATCTCCATCGGCGACTTCAGCGTAACCGCTGCCGTCGTCGGAACTCGAAGGCGAGGACGCCTCACCTTCGCCTTTTTCTTCCTTTTTGAGGGAGGAGGAGGGCGAGCACTCACTCTTTCACCCGGGGCAACTTGCCCTGCTCTCGCCCCAGAAACTGGGGCCTTAGAGGAAGAGCGCGCTGCGGCTTTGGCTGGTGCCTTGGCCGCCCGTTTGCTCTTCCTACCTACAACCTCCGACCACGTCTCCTTAGTACTGCTCGGAGACAGGTCGGGAAGTTGCCTCCCCGCAGTGAAAGAGGAGCGGGATCCCCCGGCCTTAGCCGGAGGTGGTGCCACTCCTCTCCCCTTGCCGCTCTTCGAGGGAGCGGGCTTAGCGGCCTTCACTTCCTCGCAGCGACTCTGAGGCCTCTCCGGCAAGAGAGGGCCTCCAGTTTTCGGTCGATGAAAGCCTCGATCTTCTTAAGAAGATCGCCCTCACCGACCTTACCTTGTCCTTTAGCGGGACCCGGGGGCGGTGGCGGAGGCATGCGGACTTTAACCCGCAATGCCTCCACCTCTTTCTGCAGTCTCGTCACCTCGGCCCTCAGCTCCGCGTTCTCAGAATAAGCCCGAGACGGAGCCGGGGCGATGAGGGTGTTCGGGTTTGCCCTCATTCTTTCATCCAGGAACTCCAGGATAAACCTGGAGTTCCTGGTTGCTTCGCGAAGGGCCTTAACGGCAGTGCCTTTAAGGTTTTTGGAGGTAGTGGCCACTTTGTCCACCGCCTCTAACTCCGCCCAAACCCGGCCAGCGATGCTTCTTGCGTCGAGCAACGCCAGCTCGTCCTCCAGATTAGGAGGTGTGTCTCGCAGGTACGTCCTCCTTAACCTCCGGATGGACTCCGTGTCCGAGGGACGACGTCTCCGAGCCAGTGTCCGTTTCGCCAGCAGGCGGCCACCCGGTCTCCGCCTGCTGGCGCTTTCTCTCTGCGTGCCGGAAAGCACGCAGCTTTTCCCTCGCCTTCCCAAGGCCCACAAAGAGACCATGGGTCGGCGGGCGTCCACGCCTCTCCACATATGCTTCCGCCTCTTTGCCCTCCAGGAAGGGCGCCGAGGAAAGAGGCACATCATCCTCGTCCTCACTACCAGGCAGGGGAGTTCCCATCAACGACTCCATAGAGTCGGACGAGGGATCTCTCGTCCTACCCCTCAACCGATGTCCTGGTATAGCCAGGGCAGAAGTGTTCGGGGAGGGGGTGCAGGGGGAGGGGCGGAGCCTCTTCCCCGCCCACACATGTACAATAAAATGTATTGCAACCACAATTTTTACTTCTTAAATATCTGTATTAAGAAGTCTCTTTGTGTCCAAATAAACGGTGTCTAAATGAACGGTGTCCAAGTGAACGATGCGCATTATTACGGTGCGCATTATTACGGTGTGCATTATTACGGTGCGAATTATTACGGTGCGCATTATTACGGTGTCTAAATGAACGGTGCGCATCTTTCTGTGTACAAACGAACGGTGCGCAAGTGAACGGTGTCCAATTGAACGGTGCGCATTATTACGGTGTCTAAGTGAACGGTGCGCATTATTACGGTGTCTAAGTGAACGGTGCGCATTATTACGGTGTCTAAGTGAACGGTGCGCATTATTACGGTGTTTAAATGAACGGTGCGCATTATTACAGTCTCTAATTGAACGGTGCGCATCTTTCTGTGTACAAACGAACGGTGCGCAAGTGAACGGTGTCTAATTGAACGGTGCGCATATTTCTGTGTACAAATGAACAGTGCGCATTTGAACGGTGTCTAAATGAACAGTGCGCATTTTCTTGCGTGCCCAAATGCACCGTGTCTAATTGAACCGTGTCTAAAATTCTGTGTCTATTTGCAACGTGTCTAATTGCAATGTGTCCAATTGAACGGTGTCTAAGTGAATGCCACTCCTCATCGCCCACCGTCTCGCAAAGTACAATTAAGTCTCCCTTATTTTCCTCACAGAGAAAAAGGAGAGACTCATTGTCAAGTGGGGGGCATGCCACGACCCCTAGGACGTACGCGGGAAGCGGGGGCCCCGCCACCCGCTCGCGAACGTCACCGGGGTCTCCCCAGAGGGAGAGGTAGCCTCTCCCTCTCTCGTTCGGCTGCCTCCTTCTGCTCCATCACCGCAGAGCAGAAGGAGACAACCGCTTCCCACTCGTCTCTCTCCCTGGAGGCCAACGCCCGTAACAGGCCCTCCAGGGAGAGGTTGTCTCCTATTTTGGCGACCAGCTCTCGGCGCTCCGGAGCCCACCGTGGACACTCTTCCACGGTGTGCTCCACCGAGTCGCTGGCCGCCCCGCACGCGTGACATTGCGTCGTTGATTCGCGTCCGATGCGACACAGGTACTCACCGAAGCAGCCATGCCCGGTAAGCACCTGCGTCACACGGTAGGTGAAGCGTCCGACCCCGTTGTCCAACCACACTCGTAAGTGGGGTCGGACGACCCGGACGACTTCCTGAGCGTCCGCACGTGGCTCGCTCAGGAGCTGCTCCCAACCAAGGAGCAGTTGTCGCCGGGCTTGGCGCTCCGACCTGGCGAGGGCCTGCTGCAGAGCATTCCCCGCAAGTCCCTCCCGCTGGAGTTCGACCCGGCGAGAATATCTCGCCGAGTACATGCCAGCGAGGAGGGCAAGGGGAGGCATCCCCGCCAGTACGCCCGCCGTCTCTCTCGCCACCGTACGGAAGCCGCATATCACGCGAAGGGCTACTACTCGTTGGGAGGCGCGGAGCGATGCGAACTTACTCCGCGCTCCTGCCCTGGCGGCGGCTTCCGCCCACAACGGTGCCCCATACAGGGCCACCGAGTGGACCACGTTGGCGTAAAGACGGCGAGCTTTATGCTTCGGTCCCCCAAAGTTCGGCTAAACACGCGCCAGGGCGTTGGCGACTTTCCGAACCCGGGGGGCCAGGCGAGCAAAGTGCTCGTCAAAGCGCCACTTCGGGTCGAGGTGAAGACCAAGGTACTTAATAGTCGTACCTACCTCGACCCGTGCCTCACCTACGGAGAGACCGAGCGCTGGGGGCCGTCCACGGAAGTGGTTGAAAAACCACATGGCTTCCGTTTTGTGGACGGCCACTCTGAGGCCCAGTCTCTCGATGCGGTCAACGACGCAATTCGTCCCAACCTCTGCAAGCAACCTGGTTTTGCTCCAATCGTCCCCAGAGGCAACTATCAAGGTGTTATCTGCGTAGCAGATGACTGATAGCCCTCTGGGGAGCGCGGCCTGGATCACCGCATTGTACCCGAGGTTCCACAGCAACGGGCCGAGAACTGACCCCTGTGGAACCCCGCGGTACATTTTCCTTCGCTGCGGTGATCCGTACCGGCCGGTATACCTAATCTCCCTGCCACGAAAGTAGTCTCCGAGGAGCCTGCTCAGATAGGGTGGGACTCTGTGACGTTCCAGAGCCCACCCTATACTGTCCCAGGGGAGGGAATTGAAGGCGTTGGAGATATCGAGAAATACTGCCAATGCCCTCCTCCCCTGCCTGGTTGACGCCTCCGTGAGGGACTTGAGGTAGAACACAGCGTCCACCGTTGAGCGTCCTTCACGGAACCCGTACTGACAGTCGGCCAGGTCGGGACCTTCCCGTGACAGGTGCTCGACGAGGCGGTTGGCAACAATGCGCTCCAGGAGCTTGCCCGCCTCGTCGAGTAAACAAATCGGCCGGTACGCGGATGGCGAGTCCGCAGGCCTTCCTCCTTTGCGGAGCAAAACCAGTTTAGCTTGCTTCCAATCTGGGGGGAACCAGCTGGTCCTCAGGCAGTTTGTCAGGATCTGCCTGAGGCGCTCTCCCAAGGGACCCTGTCCGAAGGCAAAGCCCAATACTTTGCCGGGCACGCCGTCGGGACCGGGAGCGGTATTCTTCCTCGTCATCCGACGGATGGCCCGGCGGAACTTCTCTTCTGTGACTCCCTGTTCGTTGGACCACTCAACCGGGTGGTCCAACTCCGGCTGCTGGGAGGGCCAAGTGCCTCTCCCGCCGGGGAAGAGGGTCGAGACCACCCTCTCCAACAACTGGGGGTCCAGGCTCTCCGTGACCGGCGGGGTCCAGGAGCGTAACTTGCCCATTACCAAGCGGTATGGGCGGCCCCATGGATCCGCGTCGATCGCCTCGAGGAGCTCCTGCCACGCTCGGGACTTTGCCTTCCTAATGGCGACTCTGAGGGCCTTACGCGCGATGCGATAGCCCTCGTAGGCCGCCTCCGCTGCTCGAATTGCCTCGTCGCCACGATGGAGTCGGCGACGGGCATGTGTGTACCGGTGGTGGGCTCAAACGCTCGCTTTCCGAAGATCGGCTATCTCCTCCGACCACCAGTACACGGACCTCCGACTCGGTGGCCCGCGAGAACGTGGCATGGCCGCGTCGCAGATCATGACCAACGTCTTGCGGAACCACCGGAGCTCCGCTCGGAGGTCGCGCGGCCCGGCCGGTAAGCTTGGCCAGGCCGCGGCCTGAGCAGCGGCAGACAGGGTACTCGGGTCCAGCTTTCCAAGGACCCACCCTTGGGAGCGGGGGTGTTGTCTCTCCCTGTGGCGACTTCGAGGGGGGCCAGGGAGCTCGGAGACCCTCATCGTAATGTAACGATGATCGGAGAGGGTCTCCAGATCGTCCCTGACCTTCCACTCGGACACACGTGCAACGGCGGACGGGGAAGCAAATGTCACGTCGACGATGGATCCCCCGTTGCGCCTCACGCACGTGTGTTGCGTGCCCTCATTTACTGTGGCAAAGCCGCAGGCCGCCATGCATTCTTCGAGGGCCCTTCCACGTACATCGGTCCTGGGAGAGCCCCAAGTTACCGACTTGGCGTTAAAGTCCCCCAGGACCAGTAAAGGACGGGGCTGGAGGCGGCGTATCACCCGCTCCAGTCCGTTCAAAAACTCTTCGAATTCGTGGAAGGGCCTCGTGGGGGAGAAGTAACACCCCACGATCGCCAGTTTCCCCCATTGGCATGCGACAAACCCCTCTCCCCTTTCGAGGGGGGAAAAGAAGGTGGACGCATGTCCCCACCGGAAGTGTAAGGCGACCGAGCCGTCCCTCGACCCCAGCCACGACGGGTGGTCTGGGACGGAGTAAGGCTCGGCCGCCACCGCAAGGCATCCATCTAGCTCCGCGAGGCTATGCACCAGGAGGTCCTGAGCCTCGCGGGCGTGATTTAGATTGCCCTGGAGGAGTAACGGCATTATGTGGTGTCCATTACATCCTCCTCCAGGGCCCTGCTCTCAGGAAAGGAAGGAGGTGCAATCCCTTCACTGGAAGACGCTGCAATTGCTGGTGTAGCGGCCGGAACTTCTATTTGAGGGGTGGACTGGACGCCACTCCTCTGTGTGGTTTTGGGCGCCCGTTTACCCTTGCCGGGGGCAGGAGCGCACGCTCTGCCTCCCAGGCGGTGGTTTGCGGGACGCCCAAGATCCGCGCACAAGGGGCATTTGGGTGCCGACGTGCACGTTGACACCCTGTGTCCCCGGTCGCCACAATTAAAGCAGCGGCCCCTTCTGTCTTTTTCCGGCGCGGTAAAAGTGCAAGCGGGCATCACGTGCCCGCGCCGGAGGCATCTATGGCACTGGAGGGGCCGCCTCTCTAGTACTTCTATGGGTGCGCGTACCCAATCGACCTTGAGCGCCCCGGCCTCGACAACCTTTCGGGCCGCGGTCAGTGGGCACTGCATCCATGCTGTGGACAGCCCACCGGGGGAAACGCGAGGTTGGCCGACCTTAACCTCGGTCGACCGGCAGCCCCCGGCGGACGCCACAGCTTCTTTAATCTCCTCGGGAGAGACCGACTCGTCGAGACCTCGGACACGTAATTCAACGGTCTTCGTTGGTCTCGCGAGTCGTCCGCCCTTCTCGGATACCAAGGGGAGCATCGCGTTGTATAACGCCTCCGCCGTGGTGTCGCTATTCTCACCAGGGACCTCTAGGATGATGGCCCTGGTGAGTGCGCGTCTTGGGCGGAGGCCCTGAATACCGAGGGGCTCAAGAGACTCCCTCTCTCGGACGTATTTCAGAACCTCCGCCAAGAAACCTTCCGCCGCCCCCTCCGGGGCTGAGAGCACCACCGCCACGGAGCAGGG
Source organism: Pseudomyrmex gracilis (assembly GCF_002006095.1). Classification (NCBI taxonomy): domain Eukaryota; kingdom Metazoa; phylum Arthropoda; class Insecta; order Hymenoptera; family Formicidae; genus Pseudomyrmex; species Pseudomyrmex gracilis. The sequence continues at coordinate 19,421 of NW_018021642.1, forward strand.
TGGCCTCCCCAGTTTTAGCTTGGGAGAGGTGGCCTTAGCCGCACCCGCTCCCGGTTTGGTCGGTCCTTTTCCCTCTTGGCTCCCACCGGACTTGGCCGAGGCGGGGGTTTGTGGGGCCAGCTTCCGCTTTCCTTCCTTTCGCCCCACCACCTGAGACCAGGTGTCCTTAAAGGTGGAGGGAGCGGAAGTTTTGGAAGACGATGGCAGGGGAGCGGGCAGCGCGGGTCCGGGGGCCTGGGATGCAGCCTTGGCCGCCTCCCTATCTCCCGGCCCGCGTCCGTCGCCGCCTCTCTTCTTGCTCTTCCCCTTCTTTTTCTTCTTTTTCCGCAGACCCGTGCTGGGCTCTGCGGAAGTTGCTGGGGCAGAGGGCGGGGGTGCAGACGAGTTTGCTGCACTGGTTGCGGCCAGGCCGTTGCATCCCGTCTCTGTTGCGGCACCTACCTCCGTCCTTCCCTGCGGAAGACCCCGCAAGGGAGGACGGACGGACAGGCGATGGACGACTTAATCATAAAAAACAGATAGCTTTTCGGCCATCTGCCTGTCCGTTACCCTGCGGTGGGCCTTGAGCAGGGACTCAATATCCTTGAGCTCTACCGGCTTCACCGCAGGGGGTTCTACTTCCTTTCGCTGGATACAAGTATCCGGTGAGAGGACTGCAGCCTCCTTCCTTTTTTCCCTCTCTGTGCTCGGGGGGGGGGGAGAGATGTCCATTTCCCGCGATGGACTCAAACCACGGGAGGGCCGCGACCGGTCTTTAGATCGTCGCGGTCTGGCTTCCCGCTGCGGAAGTGGAAGTGGAGCATCTTCCTCTGGAGGTGCGGCGGAAGCCTTGAGCTTAGCGGAGCCTATCGCTGTGAGCTCCCGCCGCAGATCCTTCAGCTCGTCATGAAGCGCGTCCACTTCGCGCTTCAAGACGAGGTTTTCCTTAGAGACGCTGTCCAGTTTAGCCTGGACGGCGTCTCTGTCGGTCCTCAGGGAAGAGACCGTACCACGCAGCTCGGCCACCTCGCCGTCCAGACGGCGATTCAGTCCTTCCAGCCGCTGAACCTCACCCTTGGTGTCCATTCGGCTGGAGAGGACGCAGACGGCCTCCTCCATGTTGACCGCGGCCTCCTTGAGGTACTTAATGTAGGTACCCTTGAGATTCTTGGAGATCGCGGCCATCCTAATTACCGACGCCGCCAGTTTGCCCGATTGTTGGACAATCTGCGACGTCGGCATGTCCCGCGTGATTAATTCCGGAGTCAATAGCGAGCCCCGGAGTGAAACCGGTTCGGGCTGGGAGAGAGGGAGGGACGCGGGGCCCGACGACCGGGTAACCGTTCTTGTGGACTCAAAGTCCTCCACGAGCTCGCGCTCGGCGCGTAGCTTCAGCTTCCTCTCCTCCTCCTCGTTCAACTTTCTCTTGGTATTGGCGAGGCCCACGTACTCCCCGGTGGTAGGGGGACGTCCTCCTCCTCTCTTCCTTTTGTCCCCCTGGGATGTCTCCCTCTTCACAGGAAAAGGGGGGGGGGATTTTGGGGCTTTTTTGCTGTTCCGGCCCCTCCTCTTCCCACAGACACGGCTTCGACTTCCATGTCGGAGTCGTCCTGCGGTAATTGAATGGCGGCGGGATCCACCGGAGACTCGGCACGAACGCGCGAGGGCCCCGGTTTTTGGTCCCCTGATGGTGAGGGGGCATGATGGTGGTTGCCTCCGCCGCCTTCGCTCTCCGAGCCGTCCGAGTACCACGGTGGGCCGCATGGGCGGCTATTGCGGGACTCGGAGCGACTCTTGCGCCGCGCGATCTGCTGAAATTTAGCGGAACGTAAAATTGGGGAGTCTCTCCCCTTCACTGGTGGGTCGCCACCAGCCTTCGCAGACGCAGTATTTTGCGCCGCCCCTGCGGGGCAAACGACGCAGAGCCCGTCGTTGGATAACGACGGAAGGGAGCCCGGGACGGTAACTCCCTCACGCCGGCAGCTGGAGGTCCGTTCCTCCTGCTGCGGTAAAATTATCTTCTTAATGTTCGACATCCCATATGTTATTAAGGTTGGTTTAATTTTGGAGTGTCCTTCTCCTAGAACGGTTCCCAACCAAGGATAACAAGCCCGTCCTGCCCGGGTTTGAAATCAGAGTTTTCCTTCTCCTAGGTACACTCTTAGTCTGACCGCTCACTGAAGACCTGTCCGGCAAGGGAGACCCTGCCAGGAACCGAAGTTCCCGCCGGCATAGCCCCTCAGATCATCACGGTACGCAAGCCTGGGAACCACGTCAAGGTGGTGTACCACTCCCCGGATAAAAATGGGCTTAAGAGTCCTCCTGTCGCCCTCCCGGCGGGCCCCACCCGGGGCCACCAGTTATGGGAGCGTCTAGATTTCTCGCCTCCTCGAGCCTCCTTGCGATCTACCTCGCCCGCCGGAAAGGAGGCACCCCCATACCAATCAGGTCCTGATTGCACTATTATCGGGACCCCTGGCACCTTAACCTACCCCCGCGAGCCACATGCGATTGTTTTATAGCAGGGTCATGTGGAACCCCCGCTAGTCGAAAGCCTGTAGTAGCGACAGCCCCTTTCCCAGCCGACAGACCCCCGCGAGAGGCACCCCGGCCGCGCGAGCAAACAGCACAGCGCAGCGCAACCCCCGACTCCAGCGGGTCCCAGCCGCACCGCACCGCACCGCCCGAACCACAACCGGGGGAACCCCCTACACGGGGCAACTCCCCACACCCGGCGGGGCATGGGAGGAGCGCCCGACCTCAGCAAAAGCAGCCAGTCCGCAGAGGGCTACTCCGGCTTAGGGCCAGACTGAAAGCCGACTGATGGGTACTGCCACCGGTCAAGCAGCGCCATTTTTTTTTGGAGATGCTTTGCCATGCTGCGGAAGCACCCCCGACCCGACCGTACTTCGAATATTTATACAGGATGAGCCGGATCCCTGTCGTGGCCAAGACGGCTTGACCTCTACCCGTGTCCCTGCCTTCGTGTTTTTATACGAAGGGAAGGCAGACCCCTGTTGGTCGGTGTGTGGCACCACGCGCCCGAAAGCTCGACTTCCGTGCCGATCCACCGCCGCTACCCGTATCCCTGCTTCCGAGTTTTTAACCTGGAGGGAAGCAAACCCCTGGTGGCAGGTGTGTGGCATCACGCGCCCGAGGGCCCGATTTGCGTGCCGATCCATCTCCCCCTACCCGTGTCCCTGCCTCCGTGTTTTTATACGAGAGGGAAGGCAGACCCCTGTTGGTGAGATAGCATAGACATCGGGACTTGTCCGTCAGCCATGCATCCCCCGCCTACCCGATCCTATCCGCGATAACGCCCGTTGGAATGCCGGTCCTTCCGCGTGCACGCACGCATTGGCCCGGAACATTCCGCCCTCGGGGATCGGTATCCTTGGGTATCGCGCCCTGCGCAGGCGACCGGTATCACCCGCGCACGCCCTACCTAACCGGGGCCTCTCATAGAGAGGCCAGAGCTAAGGAAAAAAAGGGGAACCACCCCGTTAAAACCCACGCGGGCCCACCCACTTGCGATCGCGAGGGAGGTGCCGGTCCATCTGCATGCGCGCGCCTTGGCGCGCGGATGCATTGGCCCGGAAGTACACCTCCGTCCACAGGGATCGGTATCCCAGGGTATCCGCGCCTCAGTGTGCGCGGGGACAAGTCCCCCGCACACCCACACACACACCTACCCGGTGCCTCACATCGCAGAGGCGAGCTAAGTGACACGCACACACACACTGTCATGCATGCATCTGTCCACCCAACGCCGGACCCACGCGGCTCCTATTATTTTGCAGGCGGGAGTAACGACGCCTGGGCACGTAGCCAAGTCCCCACCCTAGACCTTCGATTATTTAGCAGGCAGAAGGAGCGACGCCTGACCCTTCTATTATTTTGCAGGCGGAAGGTTGCCGCCTGAGCACGTAGCTCCCCCCAAGTGACGACCCTCTAATTATTTTGCAGGGTAGAGGACGGACCCCTGAGGACGTACCTTTCTCAGCCTTATGCTCTCTTATTATTTTGCAGGGGAGAGAGACGGCCCCTGGGCACGTAGCCTTACCCTCCTACCACCCACCCCTCGCGGTCTCTAAACCCCGCGACAGCCTTTTGCGTTTTTATACAAGAGGGAGGCTCGACCACTGTTGGTGAGATAGCATAGACATCGGGACAAGACCGTCAGCCATGCATCACCCATTTATCCGGACAAATACACGCGCGAACCCGAGGGGATGTTGGACCGCTGCATGCGCGCACAAAGTGGCGCGGATGCTTTGGCCTGCTCATTCCCACAAGTACCCCACAGGGATCGGTATCCCTGTTTATCCTACCCGAGCCTCTTATCGTAGAGGCAAAGCTACTGGTTTCCTCTTAGTCTGACCGCTCCCCGAAGGCCTGTCCGGCAAGGTAGAACCTGCCAGGACCAAAGTCCCGCCGGTATAGCCCCTCAGATCATTACGGTTCTCAAGCCCGGGCACCACGTCAAGGTGGGAAACCGTCGCCCGGGAATTTAACTTAACCTTTTTTTTTTTTTTTATTTTTTTTTTTTATTTACGCAGGGGAAATGCATTTACGCACACTCTGACCCAGACTAGGTGTGGGACAGGGTAGTGTGGGACTCACCCCACCAGAGCGCACCCTGATGGGAAATACCCACTAAAACCCCTGCGGTGTCCACCTTCAGCCCATATAGGGCTGC
>NW_018021642.1:25123-31279 GCF_002006095.1 Pseudomyrmex gracilis
TCGTCCTCCGTGGTGAACTCGTCCAATCCCGAAACTAATATCTCCACGTTTCGGGACGGACGAGCCACACTGACTCCCTCAGGGAGAGCCTCTTTTAACTTGGTGGCGAGGAAGTCCGCCTTGGATTTGCGGTCCTCCCCTCCCACCTCCAACAACAAATGCCCCTCCAGGGTCCGACGGATTCTGGAGACGCCTGCCGACCTAAGGTCCACCTTATTCCTCGCGTCTCGAAGGACTTGGGCATACGACATGCCTTCCCCCTCGAGACGCAAGGTGACCGCTTCAGTACGCGGGAGTACCCCGCGAGGCGGCCGCTGGCTTGACGAGGGCGGGGTCAAAGGAGGAGAAGGCTCTCCTCGACCGGCACCAGCGGTCGTCCCCCCACCCTTCGTAGGCGCCTTGGTTGCCCTTACCGCTTTCTCCTTTTTTTTCTCCTTCTTCCTCTTTCTCTTTTTCTTCTTCTTCTTCTCCTTTTCCTCCGCCTGTGCCCTAACAGGAACAAGCGGTGAAATAGGAGTCCTACTAACAGAGGAGGGGCCGTCTCGGGAGCCCCCGCTCTAAAAGTTTTTGGAGCTCCCCCGAGACGGTGCACCGCACCACTCTCTCAATCTCCTCCAGCCACGAGGGAGGAATCTGACTCCCCCCCCTGACTGGAGTGGAGCATGTAGCTTCTTCCGGCCTCGGCATGGAGACGTCGGCAAAAGCACGCACCAACGTCTCCATGCTTTTGTGAAGCGCGTGAAGCGACCGGGAGGCCTCGTTATGGACCTCCTCGATTGCCGCACGCGCCTCCATAACACCCTTCTTGATTTCCTTGAGGCCAGCAAGGCAGGAGACATTACCCTCATCAAAATCCTCGCTGACCTGGAGGATGGCCTTCGAAATTTGTCGTTCAGAGGCAACCTGCCTCCGAGCGACCTTCTCTACTTCGTTGGCCACGTTGGCGACATTCTTTTCGACCTTGTCGAAATCTTCTCGGAGGCTATACCAAGATTGGAGCTCCATCAAGCCCGCGATGATCCTCGTACGGAGCTCCATCGGCTTGCCCGCCCTTTCCTCTTTGGACATTTTGGAGCGACGACAAAGCCGCTCCCAAAGTTCGTCCAGGCAATCTGCGATGTAGCCGAAGAGGTCGTCAATGCCCATCACAACAAGGGAGCAATCGGCCACTCCTAGACCCTCTTGTAGAGTCGACTCTAGGCTCTTGTCGGCCTTCCTCTTCTCTTGTTTCTTCTCAGCTACGGCGGTATCAGATTGTTCAGAGGGGCCCACCGTCAACCCCTCTTTCTGCCTTTCGCTGGATAACGACGCGGGGGGAGCAGGGACAGTACTCCCACCGTGCCGGCCCCTGAGTGTCCGATCACTCTGGGGCGGTAAGTCCTTCTTCGTTTTGCTGTCCATCATATATTTTTTTCTACTTATTTGGTTTAACATCGGTGTTTTTCTTCACCTAGATCGGTTGGTAAACAAAACCTAACGAGCCCGATCTGCCCGGGGGTTGAAGTGCTTTTAAGGCGGCACTCACTCGCCTTTGACGTGGATACTTTATCAGGTTTAATGGAGCACTTTATAGGCCGCTCCCTTCCCACAGGAGCGACCATCCCACCCTCAGTATCCACCGCTGTTTGTCCGCGACTGCTTATTCCCCCTGAAAGGGTTATTTGCAGCTAACCTCAGTACTTGAGGCCGTTCCCATATCCGCAACCTGGGGACGCGCTCGGTGGCAGTCAGCTCTGCCCTTGGAAGGCCGGGGCTGTCCCCCCGACCCCCAAACCGAGAATTTAACTTTTTTTTTTTTTTTTTTTTTTTTTTTTTTTTTTTTTTTTNNGNGGGGGAAATCCTTGATGGATATCCCGGCCTCGGGGAAGATGGCCGGGGTTATGCGGGATTCCCCTCCCACCTTGGGAGGTGGGAAGGGTTTACCCGCTAAAACCCTCACGGTGTACCTACTCAGCGCGTTAGAGGGAGGGACCCGGTACCCCTTTCGGATTCATCGCGGGTCCCTCCCGCGTTTTTTAAGGGCTTTCGCCCACCAACTCTATGGAGTTTCCTCCTCCTTGCGGTGGAGAGGGGGGCCACCACCCCTCTCCCACCGCCTGATGGGTCACGTGCAATTACGGCATGAGTACTCCTCCTCATGCCGTCTGTGACCCGGCGTCAAACCTCAAATGGGGACGCCACCCTCCAAAGCTCCAAGCCGCCCGGTCAAGACCGGACGGCTGGAATACCCCCCCTGGTTAACGCCTTACAAGGCGTCTTCTCTACGGCCCCCTACTTCTTTTTCGAAGAGAGAGGCCCAGGCCTACTTTTCTTCGTCACTGGGGGAGTTCCCCCCAGGAGGGCGGCAAGCGCCTTGCGCGCTGTTTCGCTCTTACTCCCCCCGGAGGGTTTACTTTTCTCTGACACGGCCTTACTCGCACTCTGCCTCTCGCCTCCAGGCCCCAGAACAGGGGAACCAGAGGCAGGAGGAGAGGCCGGTCGCTTTTCCGACCGCTTCCCAGCACTATTTGCTGAACCCGCCACCGCCCTCGGTGACGGGGGTTCCTCCAGCTCGACCTCCATTACGGCGTCGGCCAAATCCTCCCGCGACGGACTGGCCCAGGGTGCCACATCCCCTACGGAGAAACCAGACGGCGCACCTACATCTTTGCTGCTTCGCGGAACAACAGCAGGAGTAGGAACTCCCTGTGCAGGGAAGTACCTTCCGCCCTTGCCTCTTTGGGTGGTGCACGAAGCACCACCCAACCGATGTTTTGCCGGACGCCCCAAGTCCGAATATAGCGGACATTAAGACTCCGGTGCCGCGCACCTGGTGGCCACATGGCCAGTCTGACCGCAGCGATAACACTTACCGCTGCGGTCCGCCCCCCCGCCGCACAACCTCTGGACGTGCCCCAACTGGAGGCACTTGTGACAGCGGAGGGGTCGGGAAGGAAGGAGGTTGACCCGGGCCAACTTTCATCCCACCTTTATCCTCTTCGCGGTGCCCAGTCGCCTAACAACGGCAACTGGGCACTGCACCCAGGCCGCGCACGCTCCCGAAGGGGTGGCGCGTATTTGGCCGACCTTAAGGTCGACCGCGCGACACCCCCCGGCCGACGCCACGGCCGTGGCCAACTCCTCAGAAGTTACCGTGTGGTCAAACCCACGAATGCGGACCTCCCCGCACTTCGCGGGTCGACCGACACGGACCCCCTTTGCTGCGGCAAACGGCCGCATCCCTGCGGCCAAGGCATCAGCCTTGGCCTCCCTCTCTGGACCGGAGATCTCCAGAAGGAGACCCCCGGTGACAGTCCGCCGGAGACGAACATGGTCTATGCCAAAACTCTCCAAGGAGAGATTGGCCCGGCACGCCTCCACCACCTCCGTCAGGAGGCTAGTTTCCCCCGGCGACGTCAGCGTAACCGCTGCCGTCGTCGGGATTCGAAGGCGAGGACGCCTCACCCTCGCCTTCTTCTTTTCTTTTGAGAGAGGAGGAGGGCGAGCACTCACTCCTTCTCCCGGGGTAACTTCCCCTGCTCTCGCCCCAGAATCTGGGGCCTTAGAGGAAGAGCGCGCTGCGGCTTTGGCTGGTGCCTTGGCCGCCCGCTTGCTCTTCTTACCTACAACCTCCGACCACGTCTCTTTGCTACTACTCGGAGACGGGTCGAAAGGTTGTCTTCCCGCAGCAGAAGAGGAGCGGGATCCCCCGGCCTTAGCCGGAGGTGGTGCCACCCCTCTCCTCTTGCCGCTCTTCCCGCTTTTCAAGGGAGCGGGCTTAGCGGCCTTTACTCTTTCGCAGCGATTCTGAGGCCTCTCTGGCAGGAGGGCCTCCAGCTTTCGGTCGATGAGAACCTCGATCTTCTTAAGAAGATCGCCCTTACCGACCTCTTTCTGTCCTTTAGCAGGACCCGAGGGCAAAGGCGGAGGCATGCGGACTTTAGCCCGCAATGCCTCCACCTCCCCTTGCAGTTTCGTCACCTCGGCCCTCAACTCCGCGTTCTCGGAATAAGTCCGAGACGGAGTCGGGTCGATGAGGATGTTTGGGTCTGCCCTCATCTTTTCATCTAAGAATTCCAGGATAAACCTGGAGTTCCTGGTTGCTTCGCGGAGGGCTTTAACGGCAGTGCTTTTAAGGTTTTTGGAGGTGGTGGCCATTTTGTCCACCACCTCTAACTCCGCTTAAACCCGGCCAGCGATGCCCCTTGCATCAAGCAACGCCAGCTCGTCCTCCAGATTAGGAGGTGTATCTCGCAGATACGTCTTCCTTAGTCTCCGGATGGACTCCGTGTCCGAGGGACGACCGGACATCTCCAAGCCCGTGTCCGTTTCGCCAACAGGCGGCCACCCGGTCTCCGCCTGCTGGCGCTTTCTTTCTGCGTGCCGCAAAGCACGCAGCTTTTCTCTCGCCTTCCCAAGGCCCACAAAAAGACCATGGGTCGGCGAGCGTCCACGCCTCTCCGCATATGCTTCCGCCTTTTTGCCCTCCAGGGAGGGCGCCGGGGAAAGAGGCACATCATCCTCATCCTCACTGGTAGGTAAGGGAGTTTTCAAGAACGACTCCATAGAGTCGGACGAGGAGTTTCTCGCCCTACCCCTCAACCGATGTCTTGGTATAGCCAGGGCACCGGTTCTCGCAGGCGCTGTTTCTCCCGATGGGCCTGCGGTGCACCCATCGGATAGCCCTGCGTCTGATGACGACGGGAGAGGAGCAGGGACCATACCCCCCTCTCGCCGAGCCCTGGGTGTCCGATCACCCTGGGCCGGTAAGTCTTTACTGTTCTCGTGGCTCGCCATCATGATCAAGAGATGTGGTGTTATTTCGGACTTATAACCTGTCCTAGACCGATTGCCTTCACAGCGGCTAACGAGCCCGGCCTGCCCGGATTTGAAGTCAAAGTTTACTCCCCTATCCCAGTTGTCCCCGTTTTTGGGGGCTAACGGAGCTGAGAACTCCGAGTTTTTGTTCGAGATTTTCCTTCCTCTATTCCCACTCTTAGTACGGGAGCTCGGTGAGGGGCCCTTCCGAGCATGGGTGACCCTACCAGAGACTCAAAAGAGTCCCCGCCGGCATGGCCCCCTCACTTCACCGCTCCCAAGCCCGGGCACCACGACAAGGTGGTGGGAAATCGCCCGGGAAACCGAGAATTTTTTTTTTTTTTTTTTTTTTTTTTTTTTTTTTTTGGCATGGGGGAAATGCTTTATGCATACCCTGACTCTGGGGTANAGTCAGGGTTATGTGGGACTCCCTCTTTTCGCCGCGCAGGCGAAGAGAGGTTTACCCACTAAAACCCCCATGGTGTGCCCACTCTGCTCTTAGTAGGGGGGGGGATCCGGAACCCCGTTGTAGGACTCTGCCGGGTCCCCCCTGGAGCGTTGCGTGCTTGTCTATTCGACGGCACAGCGGGGCACACTCCGCTGCGCCGTCCCTTCCCTGGGCCGCGTGCAGGACAAGCAAAGGTCCCCACCCTTGCCCGTCGCGGTCCGCGCGGTGGTTTGAGGGGAGGCCACACCCCTCCCCCACAAAGAGTCCTGGAGAGTGGACGGTACCACCTCCAGGAAGGGAGGGAGCCTCCCACTACCGCGCTCTTCCCCACGTTTCCCAGGCCGGGGCGGCGGGCTAACTAGGGACCCGGCTCCCCCAACGCCCGCCGTCCCGGTTTGTCTTCTCCCTACCCCTTCCGCCCCTTTCGGGGAAGAAAGGAGGGGAGGGGGATCAATTTTATCCAGGATCTTGGCCCCCCGGGCGGGCACGGGCAACGGGCGGCCCTCCGCCCGCTCGCGCTCCACCCCGAGGAGGCCTTCTGAGATTGAGAGGGCCACGCTCCCTCTCTCTCTCCGCGGTCTCCTTCTGCTCCATTACAGTGGAGCAGAAGGAGATCACCGCGTCTCTTTGCTCGTTGTCCCCGGAGGCGAGTGCGCGAAGCAGTGCCTCCAGGGACATATTATCGCCAATTTTGGCGGCCAGCTCACGACGCTCGTTGGCCCACCGCGGACACTCCTTCGCGGTATGTCGCGCCGTGTCGCTGGCCGCCCCGCATTCTCGGCACTGTGCCGTCGGCTCCTTCCCGATTCGACACAGGTACTCACCGAAGCACCCGTGCCCGGTGAGCACCTGTGTCACCCGGTAGGTGAGGCGTCCAGCCCCGTTCTTCAGCCACAGGCGAAGATGGGGCC
>NW_018021642.1:32619-34085 GCF_002006095.1 Pseudomyrmex gracilis
GATCTTTTATCAGGCTCAGGAGCCCCCCGACCGACAGCCGTGCATCGGGCGCCGCCCATTCGGTGGGAGGACACCCGGCCCGATTCCTCACAGAGAGGACACCTCTCATCTTCTTTGCAGCCGGCCGCTCTGTGCCCCGGCCGACCGCAGCNATAGCAGAGATCACTGCGGTCAACCCCACTGGAGCACACAGCCCTGCAGTGCCCAGGCTGAAAGCACCTGAAGCACTGCAGGGGGCGGGGGCGGAGTGCACGCACTCTCGCCATCACCCACCCAACCGGCAGNCTTTCTGCTTTGATCGCCTTGTCCGCTACCTCAACTGGGCAGCGGACCAAGGCGACTCCCCCCGTGAACTGGGAGCGACGCAGGGATACAACCCTTACGCCGCTCCCGCCGCCAAACACCGTCTCAAACTCCTTTCGGAGATCCTCCTCTGTCGTGAACTCGTCCAATCCCGAGACCAACACCTCCACGTTTCGGGACGGACGAGCCACGTTGACTCCCTTAGGGAGGACCTCCCTAAGTTTGGTGGCGAGGAGGTCCGCTTTAGACTTACGGTCGTCTCCCCCCACCTCCAACAAAATATGCCCCTCCAGAGTCCTACGGACTCTGGAGACGCCCGCCAATTTGGGATCTACTTTTCCCCTTGCGTCCCGAAGGACCTGGGCATACGACATGCCCCCCCCCTCGAGACGCAAGGTAACCGCCTCAGTACGCGGGAGCACCCCGCGAGGCGGCCGTTGGCCCAACGGCAGAATCCAGGGAGGAGAGGGGTCTCCTCGACCGACACCAGCGGTCTTCCCNCCTCCCCCTGTAGGCGCCCCATCCACCACCTTGGCTTTCTCCTTCTTCTTCTCCTTTTCTTTCTTTTTTTCCCTCTTTTTTCCCACTTTCTTTTCCTCCTTCTTCCCTGCCTGTGCCCTGACAGGAGCAGGCGGTGGGAGGGGAGCTCTACTGGGAGAGGTGGGCCGCCTCGGGAGTCCTTGCTCCAAAAGTTTCTGGAGCTCCCCCGAGACGGTACTCCGCACCACACTCTCTATTTCCTCCAGCCAGGAGGGAGGGATCTGTCCCCCCATCCTGACCGGAGTGGAGCATGCAGCTCCTTCCGCCACCGGCATGGAGACGTCGGCGATGGCACGCACCGACGTCTCCATACTTTCCTGTAGCGCGCGAAGCGACCGGGAGGCCTCCTTGTGGACCTCCTCAATCGCNTCNCGCGCCCCNATAAGATCCACCCTAACATCCTCCAGACCAGCCATACACTGGGCATGGCCCTCGTCAAGATCCTCGCTGATCTGGAGGATACCATCCGTAATTTGTTGCTCAGAGGCCTTCTGCCTCTGAGCAACTTCTCCCACTACATTGACCATATTGACCACATCCCTCCCAATGCAATCAAGCGACTCATGTGTAGGAGTAAGCCGTACCCGAAGCTCAAGGAAACACGCTGTGATTTTCTCCTTGAG
>NW_018021642.1:36515-38953 GCF_002006095.1 Pseudomyrmex gracilis
GGCAGCATAGAGAAAGAAGCCGTTCCAGAAATCGATCGCCCAGTACCAGGAGAGCTCACTCCCGTAGCAGACGAGATCGATCACGGCATCGCAGAACCCGACGGAGAAATCCGGCACATCCAATTATACAAACCGGCTCTTATCGGAGCCATGTATACATTGTAAATAATCTCTAAATACCTCAAAATAAAAACCTAATTTTTGGAACACCAATCTTCACTAAAAGAATCACACCTCGGCCGCCATCCTTTTGCTGCTATCACCACTGCTGCTGTCCACTATCGCTGCTGACCTAAACGCAAACCCCACTAAAGTATATTTATCAAAAATAGCATTGAAATATTTAACCGTAGTGGGATCATCTGTTCCTTCTGAAAGGCTTTTTTCAAAAGCTGGATTGATTTTGACGCAGCAACGAAATAAATTGAAGGGGAAAATATTATCAAGATTGTTATTTTTACATTCTCTAGACAAGCAATGGTGGTCACTATAATTTGTTGAAATTAATCTTATGTATTAATCTTTTTTGAATCATACTTGTCTTTATGATTGTATCTGCTGCTTGTAATATTTTTAAAAAAATTTAATAAAAGACAAAAAAAGAAATTCTATTTTGAAGTTATTATTTATTTTTTAAGTTAATATAATTTTTTATAGCTAATAATATAACAGTTTACCTTAAAATTGTTATATATATATTTGCAAAACACATCCAGCGATCGGTTCTTAACACCGTGGAAATTTATTACTAGTTTTAAACCATAATAAATATCTTAATTCGTTTATGAAGTATTAATTATTATTTTATTTTTAGACAGCAATTTAATATCGTTTATTATGATATTTGAATTAATTATTTAGATGTTTAGTTACTGCTGTAACACATTTTAATTTTATTTTAATAATAACTTTGAAATACTAAATTTTAAATTATATACAATTAAGTTAAATATATTAACTTATATACAATTAATTTATATACAATTANTAACTTATATACAATTTATTATTATTATGTATTATTTATGCGATATTTTCGTTCCGATATTATACTTTATCGATAATTTCGTTCCAATATATATCGACTATCGATAATTGCTTTTGATATATTATATGATACAAAAATCGATATTTTTCTTTCGATGCTCATCCCTAATACCCCGATAGCCATGTGATGGCACCGTGACGCCACTGCGACCGCACGCTGTGGCGCACGCGTGACAGCACGAGTATGTCCAGGTACGTCCGCGCTATGACGTCACCGTGACAGCACGTCGTGCCATCGCACTGCGTTTGGTCACAGTGGGTGTTTACGATAACTCAAGTTCGAGTTAGTTTTACTAGGACCGAAAATTTTGTAGACATGACCATCTGTAATCTGCATGATTCATGACAACTCAACTCAGCGCTGTCTTGTATCGCTTGAGTTGAGTTAACTGTGGTTAGCTGGTACGTAGCAGAGTAATATCGAAGATACAATAAAAAGTAATTTCACAAAATTTTATGAAACAAAATATGCTTTCATTAATTTATACTAAGATTAAACTTACTTAAACTTACAATTATGTAAAATTATCAGGCAGTTTTAACATCATAAATTGAAAACTTTTACTCTTATAATTATTTAACCTTTATTTACGAGTTTTAGTTTTACAGAACAATTAACAGAATGTTATTTAGATTATTTTAATATTCACAAAGTGATTAACATTTTCAGATAAGAAGTACGCGAGAATTTACGCGTAGAATTTACGCGAGTAAATCTAATTTTAAGAAGAAAATGTCTGCCCTTACGAAAAAAAACTACTGGCAGTAATATATTGCGGCAGTGGTACGAAAAAATTACTGGCATTCTGTGTAATTGCCAGTAATATTCTCAGTGATTCCTGTAATATCTAATAATATTCTTATGTGATTGTCAGTAATATTTATATTACTGACTTTATTTATATGTAATCGGCAGTAGTTCTTTTCCGTAAGGGTGATAAATGTGTAAAAGAAACAAACACTGTTGGTATGTTTATGCCTCTTTAACAATTATATTATTATATGTATAAATTTATTGTTGTTATTTTAAATAGTATATAATATTTCTAAATTTAGTTAATTGCAGAGTTAAATGGACCAATAATATGACAAAACTATTATTAACAGAAATGCAAAAAAACAAAGAATCTTGTATTTATTCAACGAACAACGCAAAATTAAATAAACATATATGAAAAACTGCTGCTGCATCTATTAATACTCATGGATATAATTTGACTGCTGACAATTGTTATATTAAATGGATCGGTATGAAAAAAAAGTATAAACTAATTAAAGATGGGCAGAAACAAACTGGTGCAGCAAAACAAACTTGGGAATACTTCGATATTACACAGTTTGTCCGGAAAGTTCCCGGACTGATTTTTTCTAGCGCGGGTAAGCGGCGCTAT
>NW_018021643.1:0-9015 GCF_002006095.1 Pseudomyrmex gracilis
CATTTCCCGCGTGACGTCATATCCTGTGACGTCAGAGCCACGCCCCCGCGTGACGTCATAGTGACGTCATTTCCCGCGTGACGTCATATCCTGTGACGTCAAAGCCACGTCCCGCGTGACGTCATAGTGACGTCACCCTCCCCCTGTGACGTCATACCCCCCGCGTGACGTCATAGTGACGTCATTCCTTGTGACGTCATACCCCCTCCCCTCCGTGTGACGTCACCCCTCCCCCTGTGACGTCATACCCCGCACCCCCCCCGGAGCTCCTGAGTTAGAACCGGCCTTATACCACTACTTCACACGTTTTTAAATTCATACGTTTTAAGAGACAAAACACACACGACATTACACAGAAACACGTACTTTATTTCACACGCATAGTTACCACTCCTAGCACACACATCCAACATACATTAACGACACAAACTTTGCAACCGACGGTATCGGAGGTTGCATCCGCCTGTCAGGAGGAGAATCCAGGGGTCAAGAAGGCAAAACAGCCTGTGGATACGGTCTCAAACGGTAATGCGAAGTATTAGTAATAACACGAAGCACTATTGTAAATGTAAATCAGAAAATGGTTTTATTTGTTTTTTGAGCGAACTGTATTTCGTGTATTTAGTTTTAGTTAGAGATAAAATCCGGGGTGCATAACGCCCAAGGTTTAATCATAAAATTATTTAGTATATTTTAGTTTTGTTATTCAGAGTGGCCCAAGTGGAAGGGTCTACTCGCTGGACTAACATTTGTCAGGATTGAAAGAAACACTTGTTTGCGAGGCAGTGTGTAATTGCTGTAACTTTGTAAGTAAGTTTGGATTGGCTTAATCATTAGTCTGGCTAAGTATGAGCAATAATTGAGAAGTTAGGTATTACCTCGTAAAACCTAAGGAAAGCTCACTTGAAAAAAAAGACCAATAATTAAGGTTAATAAAGTTTTGTATACTTACCTGTAGTTGTTGAAACTAGCTTCGTTCATCCAAGTTAGTCGTCTTCTTCTCCTGGATAGTTGGGCAGTTACCTGAAACAGAAAAAAGAGTTAGCAAAACGTCTCGTTAAAAATTTTTGCTCACGCTTCGTTAGATTGTTAGTGTTCTGAAATAAAGGTAGTTGGCGTAATGATGGCAGTATTTAGAAAATTGTGTTCCCGGATATGTTTAGTTTTACACGGATATGATGCGGTACAGTGCGATATCCGGAAACAATCTAGCCCGAGATGAAAAATAAAAAAGAAAGTAAGTAAGTAAAGGTAAACAGGTTTTACACGCGTGCGAGTCTACGTTGGATAAGACATTTCTCCGAGTTTAAGCAATAGTTACGAAGGTAGACTTATCTCGGGTAGTCTTGTCCACCATTGACTAATATCACCTGAAAGTATAGTTGTCAGTGGTATTGCATGTGCGAGTAGGTGTTTGTGTGAGAAGTAATTGAACGAAGTATTTCACATGATTCAGCAAGTTTGTTGTACTTACCTCAGTGTGGTGTACCTTTTTGCGGTGCGTCCATGTGTAACACCTGGATTTGAGTTACTAATTATTGCGGAATCTTTGCGTGCGTACTTTTCTTCTTTAGATTGAACGTTTAGATGAGTTTCAGCAATAATTAGGTTTTGAGGGCTAACATCAATTGGCGTTGATAATTATTGACGGGGCTTGGGGTACGCGCTACTCTTCTTTAGACTAGGCGTATGAGTGAGTTTTGTCAATATTTGTATGTTAGTACTAACTTTGTTGTTTGTTGCCAATTATTGGCGAAAATGTGTGTGCGTGCTACTCTTCTTCAGATTAGGCGCTGGAGCGAGTTTCATCAATAATTGAACATTAGTGTTAGTTTCGGTTTGCGTTGGTAATTATTGTTAAGACTTCGCGTACGTACTATTCTTCTTTAGATTAGACGTTCAGGCAAGTTTCATCAATAATTGAAAGTTAGGGTCCTAAACCTGACAGTCGTCGTCAAACCTAACCCTCACTAAAAGTTGAATTATTGTTAAGACTTCGCGTACGTACTATTCTACTTTAGATTAAGCGTTCTGGCGAATTTCATCAATAATTGAAAGTTAGGGTCCTAAACCTGACAGTCGTCGTCAAGCCTAACCCTCACTAAAAGTTGAATTATTGTTAATACTTGACGTGCGTGAAAAGCATCTTTTGTAGAAACGATACTGCAAGTTTAACAAATAATTGACGCTTTGTACTTACCTTAGATCTGATAGGTTCTCAGGAGTTGACAACACCTGTAAGAGGAAAACGAGATTAGAATTATGCGTGATATTTTGAGGTTGGAAAGAGCTTCGATGGAAGAGGCTCTACACTAAATATTTTCAATAATTGGTGTGTTGATAAGTTTTAGTACTTACTTACCTGGGATTCTTCTCCATCGATGACTCGGCGTGAAATAAGAAAAGAAGTTGTGAATCGGCGGGACTTCGGGAATGAACTTCTCGAGTGTTGATGGGACTTTGCTGATAGAAAATTTCAATAATTGAAGTTTTCAAAATAATGTTAATTTTGTGGAAAATTATCAATTATGGGTGAAACTTTGTCAGTAAACATAGTTTAAATCAAAGAACAGTTCAGCAAAGTTTTATCAATAATTCGGTAGGCTTATTTTTGAAGCGGGTTGCACATGCGCGATCCTCGGAGAGGAAAGCAACCTTTCTTGGCCGGGACGGTCGCGCCGCGCAGCAGTTGGACTCGAGCGCTCAAGAGAGCATAGCGTTGTAACCACGAGTCCTGCTCAACGTAATAGAGAGTGTTGTACGAGCATCCGAAGAAATCGGACGCAGAACCATCGTCTCGCTAAAAAGTAACATAGATTGCGATACAGGGAAAAACGGTTGTTAGTAACGCGTTACGTATACTATCCTGTAACACAAGAAAGTTGTTATGCTTAACAAATGTTAATAAACAATTTATAAACTATCCAATTATAAACTCAGTGTATGATTATTTCTCACTACTTGAACTTTGGTGAAACCTAAGCCGTACCAGAAGCCCGTTGTCCGCATCCATCGTCCAGGGTCCATAGTCAAAGGAAATCCAAGGGCAAAGGCGGCAAATTTGAATGTTTATCTGTTTGGTGAGTCCGTTCCTAAAACAGACCGAGAAGGGTAGTTCCTTCCTGCTTGGCGGTGAAAGCAGGTGGGGACCGTAAAAGCTACTCAAACGGCTTAACCGTCCGGTCACAATCTAACCTACACCAGACGAACAACACTCGTTTGACAAACACACTCACTAACGTACAACACTTAAGGACAACATTTACACACACATAAAGAAAAATTCATAGTACGTTCACAATGCACTCACACACACACACATTACACCCATACAGGAAACGGTCCTTAATATTCAAGTTTTAACCACACCTAATATATACACACAAACACACACACTAAAGACAAATTCGTGTCACATTCACACCTCGTTCATACAACTATCCCATTTATGCATGAAACTCTTCTTAATTATTACTTCTCACAATACACACATACATACACACCTTAAGGGGAAATTCACACATTGGCCACACTAACTACACACACATGTTACGCACATATACACAAACACTCTTAAGGATCACACCAGGTACAGACACACATACGTACATATTAAGCACGCATACACACTCCGATCACACCGTCATATCATGCCCGTCACACACATGCACACAAACAGTCTTAAGATTCACTCGGAGGTTATACAACACACACACATAAACATACGAATTAACAAAACTTCCATACACAATCCACTCACAAACCAGAAATACACACACGCAAGGGCGCCTCTTAAGTACCACGCGTTATAAAATTCGGGGGGACTACTTTGTGCAGCGTAGGAACATGCTACGCGGAGAAGAAGGCGCGCGGCGCCCGTGGCGTCAGTCTCTCACGAACTATCGTACCGAGCGGAAGCATCTGTCNGAACACGTGCGAAGTTAACAAGTTCTCAGTAGACTCAGAAAACATTCAGATTGTATTGTATACGGTCTTACACAATTGTAAACTTTGTGATACACAGTTTTGTGAAAATATAACAATATTATATACTATTACCTAAAATTGTGTGGTGTTGGTGCGTCTTCTTGCCCGTCTATCCGTATCCACAGGGATCTCGTCGCAGCGTCTGAGTACCTGCACCAAAGAAATACCTTGGTATTTATTTAGGACAAAATACCTGGCGACCGAGGCAGAAAATTCATAGTAAAGCGTGAGTAGCCGGCTAAATTCTATCTAAAACCGGTCACAACCTAACCTTGTCACCAGAGCCGGAAGCCCCAGCTACGGATCGAACGGTGCGTGGCAAGAAAGACTCGGAGGATGTAAGAGAGGCCTTGATAAGCGCTCAGCTGGCGTACGAGAGGGCACAACTCCGAAAGGAAGCCGATTATTGGGTGAAACGCGTCCTAGAGGAAATCGTGGATGGCGTGGAACAGACAGCAAGAACCTGAAACAGAAAAAAGGACTTGTTAGTGTTAAGAGTTGAACTTTTAGTTTAAGTGATTGGCTAGTGAGTAAAAAGTCGCTAAGTAAAGGCGAGACTAGTCAACCATTTATGTTGTGTTAAAAAACGTGTATTAGTAGATAATAAGTAAACAACCCCTAGTAACGGGATTTATTGTCAAAAGCGTTGTAGGTGAGTTAAGAAGCGCAACATAGTTAACAAGTACTTTAGTAAAGAGTATTATGTTGTCATTAAAGGGGGAGTCAGTTTTGTAAGCGCGTTAGTGCGTGTGGCGTTTCCTTTTGTTTTATTTTAGGATGGTTCTGCGTTTTATTTACGTTTTTGTTTTCTTTTATGTTGTCGTTTGAGTTGGGAACGGTTATTGAGCGTTGAATACGGTTAGTTTTGTGTTTATTTTGTTTTGTAGTATTTAACGTCTGCGTTTCGCGTTTAAAAAGCGAGTATGATAGTACGGAGGTAAGTTGAACAAAATAAAAAGTTAAGTGTGTAATGTTACTGAGTAAATATAGTTAAGAGTAAAGTTAAGTATTAAGAAAAAATAAATAGTTAACAATAACCCGGAAGGTGCTAGAATATGTGTAACGATAGTTTCGGTTGTTAATCTAAAGTTTTAAGTTTTTCACAAACTAGGGACTTAAGGCAAAATTTTGTTACCTTGCGAAGCGGAAGGTGGAGTAGAATTAAGACATAGCAAAATTTCTCCTTAAGTAGTTAGTTGAATTAATTTGTTTGTTTAATAAAAATTGAGCCCGGATTATTGTTACTGGTCTTGAGAGGATTGTAAAAGTGTTAAAAAGTTTGTTTAACTTACGCCCGGAAAAAGTTTCCCAGTTTTGTAACGTAAGGTGTACGAACACACCTGAAGGCGCAGTCGTGGCGTGCGGTGTAAACCGCGCCTTAAGCTTCGAGCAAGATGGAACAGCCATCTTGTTCGTCAGTCTCTATTGAGTAACCGAACGCGACACATGTGTTTTCGTAGATACGCGTTATTAACACGGTTCTCGAGATTCATCCTCACGTTTATAATTATTTGCGTGATAAGAAACTTTTGCTGTTTCAGCAGTGTGTGCGTGTAACGTGCATTTAATAAAGATATTTATTATCTTATATATTCATAACCGTAACAATAAGTGTTGTGATTATTCGTGCGAGTGCACGAAATACCTACCTATTCCCGATAATCCCGAGGGACGAGCCAGCCCGTCGACGGAGGGAAGGAGGCCACCCTTGTTGCTGAGGGCAACCAGCAACTGGCGACCGTGATAGTCAACGTAATTAGTAAGTCCTTGACCAATTATCAGCCTAACCCCGGTCACAACCTAACCTAACCTAACCTACCTACATTTTCGGAATAATACACAATATTTGACACACGCGCGCTTACAAATGTGTTATTATTTTTTAGATCCAAGCGATGTATTACTTCACAATGAAGCAGTACCAATTTTGCAGGAACTCAAAAACCTCAAATGGTTATTATTATTTATTGAACTAGAAACATTATTGTTTATTTCACCTAATAAAGAATAAACTTTTTGAAGAGTTAAGCGCCAGATGTACAATAGGGAACACGATATTGTCCGGCTCCAGGGGAAGTATTTTTTGGGAATTTCTTCTTTGACTGCTTCTACTATCGCGCGTCGTTCTCCTTCGGTCTCTGCCAGCAGCCCGAGATCGAAGGAGAGCAGCGCGCAGTAATAGAAGCAGCTAGAAAAAAAGAAATTTTCCGAGAAATACTTCCCCTGAAGCCGCACGATATGATGCTTCCTACTGTACGAACGAAATAAATACAAGGTGTTTGAATGAAAGTGACTTAGCCGAAGTGAAAATGTAGATTATGTCAAATTCAACCAAAAAGTTATGTATCAGTTTGCAAAATTCGCAATAGTTATTGAGTAATTAATCAATAAATGTGTGCGAATGAGAAACGCTCGTTCGAACTCTGTAGATGTATACGATTAGCATAGTGGACCTCGCCTGCGTATAGTCAAGTGTCAGCTTGTGCAATATCTCAAAGACGAGAGACAATCTCTGAATATTGGTTTCGCCTCTCGTCTTTGTGACATTGTGACACGGCATAAGTTGACTCTCGGCTATACGTAAAGAAGGTCTACGGCTAATCGCATACATCTATACAGAGTTCAAACGAGCGTTTCTCGCGCTCTCATTCGCACACATTTATTGATTAATTACTCGATAACTATTGCGAATTTTGCAAAATGGTACATCATTTTTTGGTTGACTTTGACGTAATTTACTCTTTCACTTTGGCTTTGTTTGAACAAAAGTGACTTTTGTTCAAACACCCTACATGTATATGCATAAATATTTAATATACATATATACATATTTATATATGTTCAAAATAACGTTTTTGAATATATGTATATATTTATATATATTCACAAACGTGTAAATTAATACACTGTAAAAATTTGAATTGAAAACTTCTACAATTTATATATAATGGCAATTTGTATCACATACATATATATATATATATGTATATATATATGTAGAAATTATATTATACAAAGAATTCAAGTAACAACATCAAAGTCTTACGATTAAACAACTTGAGTTGTACAAACTAAAAGCAAGTTAAATCGAATGAAAGTTTTAAGTACTAATCTAGAAAGTAATAATTTAGATTGTCAACTATGTTACAACAATAAATAAAGAACTCACATGAAAATAAACTACAGATTTATGCATCATATAGTATTATATAGTGTTTATTCAATCTTACTAAAAAGTTGACTTCTCCGAGAAAAAACACTTCCAAGTAATATTCAGATTATTTTGTAATAACGTCTGACAGTAGATAGTCGGCCTTTTAAGAGCACACGACTTACTCAGCTGGTTAATCTGCTCATTCACATATTGTAAATTACGATACAATTAAAGAAACAAATTTTAAAAAATAAGATAAAATACATTAACATTCAAAGTAAACTTACACTGTCTTGATATTAAACATTGGTAGATCGAAGCTTTTTTATGGAAGAACGGTTTTTACTATTACTGTTTTGGAATAGTACACTACAGCAATAACTACTATGTGAACGCAGATACGCTTGAAAAACAAATGACTGCGAATGACTTCTGAGCTCCAATCAAGAGGCACGTTACACGTATTGTGTTCCGATAATCACTGTCAATGCTGAAAATCTATAGTACATATGACATGAAGTATAGATGTGTAGTACTAGCAGTAAATATCGGAACACAGCTACGGTAGTGCCAAGTTTACGCGCAACAAAGAGGCGCTTGATTAAAACTTATTTCGCGAGAACGTTTGCGATAAAAAACGATACAACACGCAACCAATCAGACAGTAACAGCAAAAAAGATTAAAAGTTTGGTTTAAACATAATACTAATATTGATGAACACACTATTTGTATGATGAATTTTATCTGTGTTTAAAATATATAAGAAATAAATTATTTACACTGACTATATTTAAAATGTAAATATATCAATTTTTCGAAACCATCAACAACTATTTCATCAACACCTATTTTCTTATTAATGATTTCAAGTCATCTTTTCATATTTCCATCTGTTAGGACACGTTTACATATTATGTTATACATATTATGTTACCATATGTAGTACATACTGTGACGTTTTTTCGTGGTGGTAACGCAATTCTCGCGCCGCTCCTCCGCAAACGGAGAATACTTCCCGGGACTTAGGTGAGCGTCCGCGAGAGGACAACGTCGAATCACTGGCAGGACAGAAAAGATGGCCCGGAACGAGCACCGTCTGGTCGAGTCGACGAATACTTGGGTGTCGGTTTCGGCGCCAGACGCGGAGTCGCGTCAAAAACCAGCGTCACTCGGCACGACGGGCCGACTAGCTCTTTTGGGAACGGAGAGGGGGGGGTGTAGCAGAAATTCGGAATACAGGCTGTCCCTTGACCTCGCGATAGAAAGCTCAAATAAAGGAAAGAGAGTTGTAATTAATCGGCACGAATTGATAATTAATTGACAGTTTATTACGCGTGTAAAAGGGCAGAAATAATATAAAAGAAATAATATAAGAAATAGTAGAAAGAAAAGATTGCTTACAAAATAATATAAAAGCAAAGATAACAGGATTGATAATAAAGAAAAGAAATATATGGGATATACAAAAAATTAGAGGTAAATAAGCTACGGCGGTAGCATCCGAAAATAATACAAAAAAGAAAGACACGGAGTCCACAACGGCTTACAAGATTTAACAAACCGTGTCACGCAAATTAACGAGACAAATTAATGAAATGAAACGACACCGCAAGAGTACTGGGTGCGATACGGTACTCGAGGATTCCAGCCGAAAGATAACAAGCGCAGGCACTAAAATATAGCAATAGCGGGGCGCAAAGCTAGAGGCAGGCTAAATAGCTAGAGAAAGTGCAAGCAGATGTGCAAGGCCGACACTCAGCCGCAATAAAATAGCGTGCAGTCGCCTTTTTACAAGCCGTGACTTACTTGTTATATTGAGGATCGCAATTTGGTCGACTGGCTCACTCTGCCACGCAGCTTTCGCCGGTTTCGT
>NW_018021643.1:9650-17608 GCF_002006095.1 Pseudomyrmex gracilis
TTAGCTAGACAAAGAGAATAGGAAAGTTAATGAAAGTAGCAGAAATAGATGTGGAAGTTAAAGAAATAGGAGGAGAAATAAAGGCAAGGTGATCGGATAGAAGAGGGAGGAGAAAACAGGAAGGAAAGGAAGGCGGGAGATAAGAGGTTATAGCGGCAAAAGGTGGCTATAGGAGAGAGAGGAAATGTGCGAGAAAAGCGTAGCAAGTGCAGCGAGTGCAGTAGACAGAAGTACGAACAGCTTCGTAGGTTCTACGTCGGAAAGAAGCGTGGACAGGTTAAGCGTAAGGGAGATAAACAAAATAAAAAGTATTATTTCCGACAAAGAAAAAGATAAAGAAAAAGAGGAAAGAAGGAAGAAAGGAAATGGAGACAATGGAGAGAAATACAGAGAGAAATGGAGGCAGGAAAACGGAGAGAGGAAGAAGTCAAGGAGCTGGAGGATAAGGAGATTAGAGAGGAGGAGAACTAGAAGGAGGCCAAGAAGAGGAAACTAAGGAAAGAAAACAGAGGAAAGCAAAATCGAGGTACGCTACAAAGGCAAGAAGCAAAGAGATATACAGAGAGAAATGGAGGCAGGAAAACGGAGAGAGGAAGAAGAAGAGGAGAGGGAGGACAAGGAGGATGGAGAGGAGGAGAACTAGAAGGAGGCCAAGAAGAGGAAACGAAGGAAAGAAAACAGAGGAAAGCAAAATCGAGGCACGCTACAAAGGCAAGAAGCAAATGAGGAGCAAGGGAAGGTACAAGGGCAGGAGTAAAGAAAGAATGGAAAGAAAGCCGCTGGAAGATAGCAGAAACAGATTATGAAGAAGAGACACTACATGTAAGGAAGGAGGACGAGGAAGGAAGTCTAAACATCGTAATATATGATGTATGTGTAATGTATATAATAAATGAAATCAAATGAAATGTAATGTAATGTAATGTAAGGTAAAAAGTAATGTAATGTGATGTAATGAGTCTAGTAGAGTCTAGTCAGAGCAGGAAGGTAACAAAGATAACAGGCGTTCGCAAAAATGAGATATAATAGGATAAGATGTACGTAACAAGAAAAATTGCAAGAAAATTGTAAAAAATGTAACCAAGTCCCCTTCGAAGCCGAGAGGTATGAAGGTATAATAAATAATAATATAAATAAAAAAAATAATAATAATAGAAAAAGACGGACACAAATAACGCGGATAAGCTACTTGGCGCCGGATCGCCACTCCAGGGCTTGACTTAGACTCGCGAAATTACAACGAAACATGCACTTAACCTACGAATCTACAACTACTGCCACGAAGCCCCGTGAAGCCCGATTCTGGCCGCTATCGAAAAACAATCGTAATTACGGTCAAGGATACGTCNTTGCCGTCTCAAACCAAACGCGAAAAGAAGCGACCAGCCTCGACACGAGGCCTGTGCAACGCGGATTCGTGGCTAACAGAACTAAAACGGGCACCTCACCGTCGTCGGTTGCTCTCCGGCATTTCCTGGTTCTGTCCCGTCCGGACCGATTCGGTCAGCTCTCCTGGATTCGCCGGGGTCACCCTCTCGACAAAATTCCTTGGCCTCGAATCTCAACTCGCGGCACGGTATAGTATCTCCACAGCACGGCAGAGTCGCGTACGTACGGGAGCCCGAAAATATACGTGTGTCTCGCACAGCTGTTCGCAACCAAGAGCACGAAGATTTCGTTCGATAAGCGGTCGATACCCCGTGTAGCGCTAAGGTCGCGCGGGGTAGGTCGCGGGGCCAATCAGGTCGCAGGATTAGCGGCGCGGCTCGCAAGCTCGCTCGCAGGCGGCAGGATCAGCGGGCCGCGAAATTTGAACGCTCGCGGTGCCTATAACTAGTTTGCAGCAGCAGAAGTAAAGCAGCAAGCAGCGGGGCGGGATAGCAATCCAAGGGATGTAGCAATAAGATAAGCAGCGGGTCCTTGAA
The DNA here is from genome assembly GCF_002006095.1 of Pseudomyrmex gracilis. Classification (NCBI taxonomy): domain Eukaryota; kingdom Metazoa; phylum Arthropoda; class Insecta; order Hymenoptera; family Formicidae; genus Pseudomyrmex; species Pseudomyrmex gracilis. The sequence goes on from NW_018021643.1 coordinate 11,576, forward strand.
ACCCTGCAGCAGGATGGCAGGAACACTGCACGTCTCAGCGTAGGCAGGCTCGTTGATGTTCGTTCCGCCGTTCCGCCCGTTCCGCTAGGCTAAAGCGCCGAGGTTCCGCTGTGGCCTCTGTCCGCAGTCACCTACCCTGGCTCTCCACGTGATCGGGAAGTGAGACTTCGCGCCTCAGTTCCGCTCTCTCTCTCTCTCTCTCTCGTACGGGTACCGCCGTTGTCCTTGACGAAAAGTCCCTCGATGTTTTCGTGACGGTGAAGCGCCGCAATTACATAAAATACAAAAAGAAAAATAAAAGACTATTCTAAGCGGATACATGTAAGCCCTGGAGGATCTTGTCGCTCGTTTTTCAGCTCGTTTTCCCGGGCTCCCGCGAAATCTTTTAACTTTTGTGACGGGGAAAGAGCGGCGCGAATACCACGTCACAATACATACATATGTATGTATGTACTACAAGAGCCGATCGAGAACCAACCGTAAGAAGAATGTTTCTTAAAAAAAATGTAGTATGTACTATTTTTTTTTTTTTATTATTGATGTCACAATTACTCTACATTCATAAACTTCAAGCGTTCAAATATTCAACTTTTCACGCCTTGTACGGTGTTTTACTTTTTATTGCATTTGTCTATTTCAATCACAATGTAATCCAAATTTCAATGCACAATGTGTTCCAAAATTCACTGCCAGCGTTAAAGATCTATAGGTTACGTCATATATATTATTTTAGCACTGGCAGCGTGCTGGCAGCATTCTGGAACACAGCTATAGTATATGCTGTAATATTATCTCTTTCTATACGTTGCTACAGGTGATACCGTGAACGCGCGAAGCGCGCCGGGATGTCTCACGCGCATAAGAGAGCCCAATGCATGCTACTTTGCGAAACTTTGTTAATTTAGATCTTGATAATTATTGCAAATCTTGCAAAATGATGTAGAACTTTTCGACTCAGGATTCTTTTTTCTATCTGCTTAGAGATGTTAAACCAATTGTCGGGAACCCTGTGTATATGCATAAAAATGCATATATGCGCACCTATAACATAACCATATGAACACGAGATTTGAGGTTGTTTTTACAAACATACATACATTGTACATATATGCAGTATTTTGCCCGAGTTGCTGCTTCCAATATTTAATTGGAAGAACATGCAAACATATGATACTTTAATATTATTACAAGTTCCGTTTTTTTTATGTTAAACTTTTGTAGAAGTGTATAATACTTCTGAGGGTACGTATGAAACAGATACGCTATGTCTTAGAACATAATTTGAAAATTAGAAACTGTAAACTATTATAACTAAAAACACTTTGTAACTCATTTCATTACGATTCTTTTCTGAAGTACTTATTACAATATTTGTTAGAAATATATGTAATGCTGATAATAAATACTAATGCTTGCAGTTAGTTTTACTACGTATGTATGTACATATGTACTATAAAAGTTTTTGAACAAACACAGATATATATTTATAAATATATATCTTTTAAACATATATAGAAAATACAATTATACAATACATCACATCAGATACGTTTCTTCACTTCTGCAACGTTCTGCACAAGAATCGGTGCCGCTTTCTTAAAGAATTTTTTGTCATAATGCGTGAATATATAAAGTTGTAAATAATTAAGAAATACTTTTTCAATGATTCACAATAAAATAACTATGATAGACTGCATTGATAAATTCATAAATAAGTGAGACATATATACGTGTGAAAATCACTCCTTTATCATCAGCGATAAATATGACATATCTGACAATTCGATATCAGTTTCGAAGGTCGAAACTGCGTTAGGTTGTTTATAAAGAAGTAAAGTCTAGGATAACTCGTTTGCGATAAAAGTTCTTAGTAACATAATCTTTATTCAATGTAGTAGATGTGTTTAAACATAATCACACAATAAAATTACGCATGAGTGCAATGCTATTTAGTGGACAAATACAATTAACGTAACATCTTGTGCGTTTTTTTCTCATCAGAGAACGCATCATAACATCAAATATTATACATATATCAATTCCAATCTTCAGAGCTGAAAATTTCTGCAAAATTATATTTTGAATTCAAAAGCAGTTGCATTGCGTTAATGATAATTACAGATCAAAAATTTTCTTATTATTTATTTCTTATATATATTTTACCTTTCTTTAAACTATTTCTTTTTATCTTTCCTATGTTGCATTGTCACAAAATTAAATACATTATGAAGGTTGATATTGAAACATAAATTATCGCGTGAGATTGATACAACCTATAATAGTCCAGCCAAATTACCGCTTACACACATCAGGCGCGCGGCTCACTGACGTGCGCCTGGCTAAAGGTCTGAGCTGATTGGCCTAATTTAATCAATAATTACTCCTTTATTAAAAATAAGAGAAAAAAAATGGTTCAGGATTTTTTGACTCAGTTGTACTTCTTCTACCTGCCTACGAGAAACTGTACGGCAATTATGGGACACCCTGTATATACTAAGTACGCGAAAACCATCCAGCGTATGACTCCTATTGACCCTATTCTCACGTTGTGTCACTTTTCACGAGTCTTCCATCTCATAAAAAATATGCTTTAAATGTAAGTAATAAATTAAAACGTACGTAACATTGAACAAACAATTATATAAATATTTGCGTTGTGATCTGTATTTTAAAGTTAAAAACAATACAATATAAAAAAGTAACTTTCCAATTATTTATTGACAAAGTACAAAACTGTTGCAAGTATAAATACTATTTTTTGCACTTAGCTTGCACTTTGCAATTCTGTTGTGTTTGCATTCTGATATCAAATTCTTAAATAGCTAGACGAGATACCCCATATTAAAAAAAAAAAAACGTGTTAATTTGACCAGTAGAAGCAGAGATAATCAACATTGATCGACTTTGAATGCACAAAGAACATTTCGCGCTAGCCTTTCGCCGCTCGGCCCGGAGTCGCTGCGCGCATGCGCAAGCCGTCGCGTGCTCTCAGCTGTTGCCTGAGTGCAACGACGCCTACACTTATGAATTTTTTCAATGCATTATTAGTGGCCCTATGCATGTACGTGCCACTTTTTATTCTATTACTTCGATTATTCTTCTTGACTATCTATTTTTTTATAGTCTTAATATTGCAAATTAAGCTTGCTGTGAGTTTTATCAAAAAAACCTTTTTCTCGGCTCCTGATTANCCAAGAACAAATTATTTTTAAAAACAATTTGTGAAAACATGCCAGCTTTCCAAATATCAACATTAGAATATAATGCAATCAAAATTGTCAATATAATTTTATTTATTTATAAGCAAAAATGATAGGTACTTTTCTACGCCATTTGTAGACAATTTAAACTTACTACATCGCTTAGCTTTCAATTCTCCATAATAATACAACTCTCCGAGAGTAAAGTAAGCATCGGCAGCTTGATGTCTACCCTCCCAGAAATGAGGAAATTCTATTGAAAGATAACGTTTTTTTTATTGAACCAATAGATTTAGCAAACCCTAATGAATATTTATTTGCGAAATTTTGTACACTGTTTGCGTACTTTAAGAACTACAAAAGCCAGTAGTTTCAAAGACATACAATCAATTTCATGCACATAATTGATAAGTGAAAAACAGCGTGTTTGTATCGGTTTTTTGCGATTTGTAATTTAATAAATTAACGAATCTTAAATCACATTTTCTACAGAAATTGCACAGAATGCGGTCCGCTTATTCCCACCGGTCCCTATGTACTTGACATACGAATCCTTTCTTTAACACTCTGTAAATAATGCTATACTATACTGAATTTCTTCGACACTTTTCCTGATGAAAGTGTAACTTTTCTACTCCACATTCCCACAGTTTCAAATCTTAGTATTAATAATGAAAGGAGCTGCGATTTTTCAAAAAAAAAAAGTATCTCGGCTTGTACGTAACGTAGGATAACGATTTTTTTTTTAAAATACGCGTACAAATATCAACTATTGAACTATCAAATCAGTAAAACAATATAGTTATTAGTGTCAAAGTTACTTCATTTGTTTATAAGCGAAAAACGACCATCATTTTCAACGCCATTTTTGGTTAAATATCAATAGGATGTAATAGTATAACTTTTTTAGAACAAAACTAGATCACGCTGGTTGCTGTATCATTGTGAACAAGCGACATAAAAAAAGGAAAAAAATAGAAAAAATGAAAAAATAGAAAAATAATATTTTAGGGCTCGTGAAAGTTTGAAGGAATAATAAAAGGCCGATACGAGCCAATCCCAGGATATTAAGCGGGAACTTGAACGTGCATACATATATGTATACATCTATAACAAGTATTACTTGTAAATTTTTACAAGTAAATTTTTTGAATTGAAAATTCAATTCTTAAATTCAAACGGGATGCGGGATTTGCATCTTACATATGAAAGACCCCGAATACCCCCCTAACTAATTGTAAAATATTGCGAAAAAAACTCCTCGGTCAGGAGTCGAACCTGGAATCTCCGGCTTACCGTGCCATCGCCCTCCCTGTTAGGCCACCGAGGCACTTGGAGTCATTCTCGCAATATATATATATATATATCCCGTATGAATTTAAGAATTGAATTTTCAATTCAAAAAATTTACAAGTAATACTTGTTATAGATGTATACATATATGTATGCACGTTCAAGTTCCCGCTCAATATCCTGGGATTGGCTCGTATCGGCCTTTTATTATTCCTTCGAAAAAATAGAATCTTTGGGCTAAACAAATCCATTTATTCACAAACTATATGATGTTTCGGTCTAAAATTTTGCACACGTTTTAAGGGTAGCAAAGGCCATATTTTTGATAAATATCGACGCTCTATGCTAATTATTACAAAGATTATTAACAAGTAAAAGAACATTTATTTTTGGGTGTTTTTTGCAATTATCTCGATAAATGTTTGCTTGAATCATTCGATTGATAGCTTAAACGAAAGATATTTTAATACCTACAACTTTTATTTAGAACTTTTTTCCATAACTAGCAGTTCTTCCTCGATAAAAGCAAAAAGCCCATTTTTAGCACTTTTAATCATTATTTACAAGTTCTGACAAAAACATTTAGTTGCACGACAAAAGAAATTCATCAGTGAAGCGCACACTACAAGGTAATGTATTCGGAAATCGGTTAAACATTTTTGCATCATTTTTTACCTATTGACTGGACTAAAACGCTCTTGCAAAGAGCAAGCACGCAATAAGCGTGCAACGGGCTATTTGACGTGAACTGCATAGAGTTGTCGGTATCTTTTGGCACGATAAAAGTAGTCTAAACAATTTGTTACGATATCTTACCGCGCCGATTCTTAGAAATTCTTAGAAACTATAGTTAAATAAATATATCATTACACCTTCATCCACATCTTTATCATCATTAGATTGTATTAAGCCGATGACGTTGCGTGCTTGTTGCGTGTCAGCCGTGTTACAACGTGAAATGCTTTTAAAGATTTACAATACCTAAACTTAAACTGTAGTTTTCCTATTTTTTGCCAGTATTTATATCATTACTTCAAAAGCATGAAAAAGTTTAGAGTATACATAACGCGTCAATAATTTCAAGAGTAAGCGCGGGGATAGGAAATCAAGCGAGCCGTACAATTCGTACGGCGCTTGTTGCGAGCAACCGCCCCGCTTGCACTGTGATCACGCGCCTACTCTTCGAATTCCTGACGCGCTGTGTACATATGTACATATATGATTTATACTCCAGTCAAATTAGCTTCAAAAAGACCAAAATTCAGCATTAATTGTGACCTGCAAAATTCTGTGCAAGTCCTTTAGAAAATGTGTAAAGAAGTATCAACCTATAAACTATATTAGCAACGTAAGTCGTTTTCATTGTTTAAACAATGTTTAAAGTTGCAGAAAACGTGTTTTTCGCTTATAATAATAAAACAAAACTTTGGATTAAAAAAAGATTCAAATGAAAGAGTTGTAGATATTACAAAAATCTATTGATTAAGCTTTGTTGAGTTAAGATTCGTTAATTTATTAAATTACAAATCGCAAAAAACCG
>NW_018021643.1:18770-21281 GCF_002006095.1 Pseudomyrmex gracilis
TACAGGGTGTCCCATAATTGCCGTACAGTTTCTCGTAGGCAGGTAGAAGAAGTACAACTGAGTCAAAAAATCCTGAACCATTTTTTTTCTCTTATATTTAATAAAGGAGTAATTATTGATTAAATTAGGCCAATCAGCGCCGACCTTTAGCCAGGCGCACGTCAGTGAGCCGCGCGCCTGGCTGGTGTGTGTAAGCGGTAATTTGATTGGATTATTATAGTTCGTATAAATCTCACGCGAAAAATACAGAACATTTTTAGAAGTACATATTGTAACGTAGAATAATGTCGGAAACTTTCTCGGGAATGAGGTCCAAGGCCTCTTCGCTTTTATACAAACATGTACGACTGATGTCTTCTTTTTTGTTACTGTCTGATTGATTGCGTGTTATATATATATGGTTTCTTTTTCTATCACAAATGCTCTCGCAAAATAAGTTTTAATCAAGCGCTGTTTCGTTGCGCGTAAGCTTGGCGCGAGGCACTACCGTAGCTGTGTTCCGATATTTACTGCTAGTGATAAAACTCTATACTTCATGTCATATGTGCTATAGATTTTTAGCATTGGCAGTGATTATTAGAACACGACCCGTGTAACGTGTCTCTTGATCGGAACTCAGAAGTCAGTCGCTTTTGATGCGTATCTGCGTTCTCATAGTAGTTATTGATGTAGTGTACTATTCCAAAACAGTTATAGTAAAAACCGTGCTTCTATAAAAAATCTTTCATCTGCCAACGTTTGATATCAAGACAGTGTAAGTTTACTTTGAATGGTAATGTATTTTTTCGTGTCTAAAAACATTTGTTTCTTTAATTTTATCGTAATTAACAATATGTGAATGAGCAGATTAAATCTTCTAAATAAGGCAAATGCTCTTAGAAGTCTGACTATATACCGTCAAAGTATTATAAAATACTCTGAATATTACTTGGAAGTGTGTGTGTATTTTTTCTCGGAAAAGTCCATTTTTCCGTAAAATTGAATAAACATTATGATACTATATGATGAGATTTGTAGTTTACTTTTATGTGAGCTATTTATTTATTGTTTTGACATAGGTGACAATTTAAATTATTACTTTTTAGATTGCTACTTCAAAACTTTATTTAATGTAACATGCTTCACGAGATCACGATGATTTGGTTTTAGTATATCTAATTTTATGTAATTTTTTCTTCTTGTTGCAGACCAAAGTTGTGAAAATATGATTTCTTTACAATAGATTGTTAAAACATTAGAACAAAATAAAGTTATGGCGAGCAACATGTTTTCTTGTGAAAGATGTTGGTGTGTGTCCGAGAAGCTGTGTAAATTCTGCATGATTTTCTTGTGGTTGTACGGACTCCCCTTAAATGTTGGCAACACAATATTTAACGCGTACGGCAAAAAACGGTACAGGCGCTCCAGCCCGAATTCGCGCACGATACCCGACATCTCCGGAGTTTTTCTACCGCCGTCACTTGATCCTGAGAATCTGTCGCAAGAAATCGTTCAGCTGTATCGTCAGACGACGATTTTTCGCCAAAAACAAGTATATTGCATGATTGATTAAGAACGTGACCAAACTGTATATCTAATGAAAAAATATATTTAATAGAAAATTTTGTTTGTTGCAGGCGGAAGTGACATCTTACATGTAGAAATTTCGTCGGCAGACAACATTTCACAAGAAAAAAAAGAGAACCAAGCAAAGCAAGAGTAAGTAATTTCATATTTCTTATCATTGTGGCAGAGTTGGCGTGTTTAATAATATTAATGTTATTCAATATTTATGTTCTAGATCGGTAAACACCCTTCGTTTAAAAAAACGGAAAAGGGAGGATGAGGATTTAAAATACTGAAGTAGCAAATTGACCGAGTTATTATTTTCTTTAGAAGATTCTGAAGAACATGTTCTAGGCCTCAGGAACAGTCAATTGGAGTATGTAGTTGTCTGTTAAACAAGAGAAACTAAGAGAAAAAAAAGAATTGGAACCGTCAAACAAAATTTGTCGACACTATTCAAGAAACAGGACATTTTTGTCCGATATGCGTGTTTATAAAGTCGATATTAGTGTTGCTGGGAAAGAAACTGTTGTGTTGGTTCTTAAACATGCTCATGATGTCATGGGTGGTCAAGCATCAAAAACCGGTCAACATAATGTTTTTAGGTCATAAATGGATATCATTTTACAAAAAATGTCTCCACTTCTTAGCTACGACACATTGTAGCATAATATCCTTTGCCATTTGCGCCACTCTATTTGCATGACAATCGTAAACTGATTATTTTATTTGTTATTGTTTATTCTTTGTATAGCTAAGGGCAAAATAGTTGCACTGTATAGTTTACAACAAGAAATAGACTGTCTTAATTATTTGCACGGAGAAAACTGTTATGGTTGCTAGAATCACATTATCTATGGTTAGAACAGCAATTGATATGAGTTCAAGTTAAATAGATATTACATCAAAAGTTGCTGTTGACATAAGCTCATTTATACAGTTCGCACAGCCATATTTAAATGATAC
>NW_018021643.1:22136-23604 GCF_002006095.1 Pseudomyrmex gracilis
TGTTGGATCAACCATACAAGTCATTTCCATAGAACTATGGTTTCTACAACCATAGTGTACGCATGGGCGAAAAATAACATTACTATTTTGTTGGGGCAACTATATTTCCTGAAGTGATATCCATAGTGTTTTCTCCGTGTGGTTTTTCGTACTTTTGAAAAAACTGATGCATTATATTTTGTCAGAAGATAACAATTAGATTTTATACAAATTGCTATTCTGGTATACTTTGCTATTTATAAAATTCTATTTCATTTTTACCTTCTGATGAAATTAATATATCATCTTTTTTACAAACACAAAAAACCAAAAAATGAAGAGTCCATTTTTTGTTGTGGTACCCATTAGTGCAACTCTTTTTTTCTAAATATACAAAAAATAAAAAATGAAAAATAAAATGATCATCTAACGCATTGTCATGCAAATATCGTAGCGCAAACGGCGGATGATCTTATGCTACAGCTATGTAGTAAAATCAAGTCTACGTTAGTAAACAGTTTTGTGTTTACATTTTAGTGTAGTTAAACAACAATGTTTCTTTGTTGGATTTATTTAGCAATAAATAATATTTAGAACTTATATTAGTAGTCAGTATTGAAATCGTTTTATAGCACACACAGTTCAACTCAATAATGTCTTTTACTGCTTAACATATTGTAGCAACAGTAAACAAGTGTATTTTTTCACATCAAATGCTTGACAACGTTTATAGTAAGATTAAATATCATGTATTTTTTGTAATTTAATTAGTACATTAACTGAAATCAAAAACAAGGGAAGATAACGGAACAAGTTTTATTATTATGAAACATATAATCTGTCGCAATTTCTTTTTCCAATATTTGAATATTGAGAATTGTTTTACATTAATGTATCCAACTACGGTGCAATATGTTGCGCAGATAATGTTAAATGATCTACGAGACTTGCGGCATATCCTTGCCGTTGCACTTCTGTATCGTTATCCCAAGCATATAATGTCTATTTCCACATATTATGCAATCATCATGATATAATTTATCAGAGCATGTCATTCATGAAAAATTGTATATTCTCTACTCTATATTGTTATAATAAACAAAAAAGACAAAAAAACCAATGTGATGTCTATTACTGTACTTATTATATAACACGATCTCTGTTAAGGTAAGAGGTAAGTGAATCAGTTATACTCCAATTAAAAGATATTCATTTTTTTTAGATTTTTGAAAAAAACGCTTTATTCATAAGCCAATGGATTCACATAGTTAACCAGTTTAAAGAATCTATTGTATACGTGTATTGTATACACAGTTTGTCCGGAAAGTTCCCGGACTACGTGAATTAAAAATCGAAAATGAAAGATATGGTTTATTAAACAAGTTTACAGTTCAAGGTAGTCTCCATTTAAAGCTATGCACGTTTGAGATCGTTCATACAACCGCTGGAACGCTCTGGAGAAGTCTTCTTCTGGAATGCTTCGGAGTAC
>NW_018021643.1:24814-27129 GCF_002006095.1 Pseudomyrmex gracilis
GTCGAATCGTACGGTGTCGAATAATTTGGTGTCGAATAAATCTGTGTCGAATCGAGCGGTGTCGAATCGTACTGTGGTCAAACGGAACCCGCCCAGCGCCGCTTACCCGCGCTAGAAAAAATCAGTCCGGGAACTTTCCGGACAAACTGTGTACGTGCAAATATATGCCGAACATTTGATCAAAAAATTGCGAGATTAGCTATCCTATACTTATCTTGCTACGGTTTTTCTGGGTTGCAGCAATTATGCATTTTTCTTTTGTTTTTGTGTTTCATCTTTATCTAAAAAGATACGATTATTCATAAGAATGTATATTTCCTTTCTCTTTCTTTCTCTCTCTGTCTCTCTGTTTGTGTCTCTGTCTCTCTCTCTCTCTCTCTTTCTTTCTTTCTCGATATATAAAATATACAATATATAAAAAATGTATAATAATTAAAACGGGATAAAAAAGAATGTGAATGTGCTTATTGTCGCGATTGTGTACATGTCTGCATGTGTGGGAATAAGTCGGTGATAAATGAGAAAATGAGATGTGTTTACTGGCGCGTGTTCTGCTATTAATCTCCACATGATCGAAATAAAATGTTGACAAAAGTATTCATGCTGTAAGTATAGTTACTTTAAGTAAGAAGTAAAAAAATCTCTAAAAAAAGTCTAAAAAATATTTAATTGTTGCACGTGTCTTTTGTCTAGAAATATCAGAGTACTGTTTTCTAGTTTTGTTTATTACACTTTGCAAAATTATATAACAATATTTTATGTCACTTACAAACAAGATTGAATCAAAATTTATTTCTAAAACCAGTTATATAAATGACTCTTAGAAAGGTTTCATTTACCTTAGAAAAAAAGCTGCACATTGTTATCGGTATCTTTCGGCACGATAAAAGAAGTCTAAACAATTTAGTACGATATCTTACCGCGCCGATTCTTAGAAACAGTTTTGGTTTCATTTGTCGGTGGAGAAGATCAATGTAACGAAAGTTTTTATTGCGCCGACAAATAACAACTTTATTCAATTTATCTTATGCCTGGAATAGACTATGCGCGCATTCGCGATTCGTGTTGATTTGCGATTCGCGATTATACAAACACACTTTTTGCGTGTATTCGCGTGACTACTACGTAGCTACGTAGCGCATCGCTACGAATCGCGAATCACAAATCGCGAATGCGTGCATAGTCTATTCCCGACATTAATATCTATCTTAAAATTAGTGAATGATGTAGTAAAATCTATCTTGAAATTAGTGAATTTGTAGTAAAAATGATAGTGAGTTTCATAGTATTATCATGATTGTAATGTAATAAGATTATGATGAGCGGAATGAGCATCTCTTTCCTACAATTTGTGGTAACATTTCAATTATTTGCACACGCAGCTTGTCTATTGTATGGCTTATATATACATATGTACATATGTGCTCTAGGGAGCACTATATCGTGCGGTTCCAGGCGAAATATTTTTTGGGAATTTCTTCTTTGGATGCTCTACTATCGCGTGGCGTTCTTCTTCAGTCTCCGCCAACGGTCCGAGACCAGCGCGCAGTAATAGAAGCAGATACAAAAGAAATTTCCGTGAATTATTTCCCCTAGAGCCGCTCGATATGGTGCTCCCTACTGTACATAGTCGTCGCTTCTTGTCGTTTCATACACAATATTTTGAATAACTTTGGTAATAAAACTATTACATGGAATATGCATCAATATAGAAATTTTATTTTTATTACATAATCTTAATAGAAATTTGTTCGGCTGATTCTATTCAAATTTATGGCTAAAAAAACCCAGCAAATAGTTCACACTCTAGCATACATCAGGTTTAGTCAATATTTTCTGTTGTCGCGAATTATAATATGAAGTACTGTAAAAGATTGTTGTCGTTCTCTCATCAAAATATTTTGTGAGAATGTAAAATGTAATTTGTTTTTGTGATGCCTTAATTCTTTTTTTCTATGCAGATTTGTACATACATATATACGCACGATATTATCATCATTTTTCGTCAACGAGCGATATGTACTTACAAAGCGATGTGTACACAATTCTACAACTGATTATTATATATTGAATGTCGATTTGTACAGATATAAAAGTTTTATGTCTGAAATGTACAAAGTGTGTAGAAAAAGTAATTTCTTGTTTTGTTCTCTTTTATCTTAAAGTTCTCTGGAATTGGAAAGTTTCTCTCGAATTTTTTAGAACTCAGCCTCTATGCGAAAATCCGACACTGATCTCTAAGGCCTGTTCTACAAGGGCGTGTTCCGTTTGACCACAGTACGATTCGACACCGTACAATTCGACACCGATTTATT
>NW_018021643.1:27498-28897 GCF_002006095.1 Pseudomyrmex gracilis
GGTGTCGAATAATTTGGTGTCGAATAAATCTGTGTCGAATCGAGCGGTGTCGAATCGTACTGTGGTCAATAGAGTATCACCCCTATTTTTTTTTTATAGACAGGTTAAACACATACAACGGGGATATTTTCGAAAAGCTACAAATTATGGATATACCTAGTGATAATGTTAAGATATCTCATGTATTTGTATCTTCTATCGATGAAGTAAGAAAACACTTCGAGAATGCCATTTACATTTTACAGCAAACGATGAATATGTTGGACAAAGTATTCGATAAAATGTGGAACACACGGCACGCTAAGTACCGATTTACACTACAAAAATTGTAAGTAAGAGTCGCCTTGTAATACATATTTCATATGTACATTTTATATAAAAAGTAACATTAATGGTTTTCAGCGAAATACTAGTAGAAATGTGTATCTGGATGCAAAAAGAACTTTAGATAGTGACGGCCGAAATGTTTAGTCTCACAGAGAGAGTTGTAGCATTTAGAAATGTATCTCCTCCTCCTGGCTATAGACCAAAACTTGGTAAATATCTATCATTGTTCGGTTTGTTTTATAACTATTTAGTGTCAAATATTTCATGAGATAAATTACCACATGTAAATAACTGTCTAATTTTTTTCAGATAACAAGTAGTGCGCGCGATTTTTAATTATTGAAGTTTTCTGGTAGCTACGGCACAAGAATAATAAAAAAAGTCCTGCATGTGGACAAAACCATTTTCACAGATGGTTACATTAGATAATAAAATATAAAGAGGTAAAGGAAAAAGTTAGCACATTTTTTCTCACAAAATATCAGTATCATTGAAATTAAATGATTGATTTGTAATGTTTCACCTTGACGCCGGGTCCTTTTGGAGCAGACTTTACGCGGAACCGGGGAAAATTCGTGAAATTTCGAACAATTGCGATAGTTTAGAAAAACTGTTCCCCGGCGCCTAGTAAAGATCTGAATCACGCATATATGCGTTCCCCGGCGTCAAGGTGTTAATTCATTGTATATTTCGATCAAATCGAACAATCAAACACTTAGAGATATACATGATGCAATTATTTTAATATTGTTGATGCAGTTTCTTGGCAAGAGCAAATGCGATAACTTATAATTGTTTTATTCAAAAGTATATTATACAAACTTACCAATGTATCTAGTATTATATGTGTATTATCTATCTAATATAGTGTATATCTAGTATAGTGTATTATGTATCTAGTGTTATATAATGCTTTGAAAAATAAAACTTATGTGTGCAGTATACTTTTTTTATTTTTTTTTATATTACTACTACATTACGGGTGATACTCTATTGACCACAGTACGATTCGACACCGCTCGATTCGACACAGATTTATTCGACACCAAATTATTCGACACCGTACGATTCG
>NW_018021643.1:29352-38705 GCF_002006095.1 Pseudomyrmex gracilis
GAATCGTACGGTGTCGAATAATTTGGTGTCGAATAAATCTGTGTCGAATCGAGCGGTGTCGAATCGTACTGTGGTCAAACGGAACACGCCCCTACATTACTACTTACTTTCTATATTACTTACACTCGTACAACCTGTTTTACTACAGTCTTCTATACAAGTATTATACAATATATTGTTTCTTATTCATACAGTTGTACAAAAATTCTTATTGCTAATATAATCAGACCAATCTTATTTGGTTTTTACTAATATTAACTTACCATTTCTCAAAATATATAGATGAATCCATTTTTTTACTGGGACAATCAGTAACTCAAAAGTACACATTAGTCCAAATGTTGTGAATTATTGCATAAGTGTGTAAGCACTGCATGATATAGTCAATCTGGTGCAATACTATACTTCAAAAAATATATGTACTATTTTCAATGTATAAACTCTTTTCTTTAAACTAAATATATATTACTCTTTTCTTTGACAATAAATAAAATTATAATATAATAATAAATCACAACGTATAACATACAACTTAAAACAACGTACAAACTTCAAAGTAGTACAAAGTACTGTCATTTTAGAGGCCTTCTACAATAAGATATTAGTACTAAATCAGAAGTCAGAAGCAAGTTTTAGCGAGTCAGTAGTGTGTTATGAGACAAGAATAAGTCAGTAGTCAGTGACTGAGTGGAGATGGCCAAATTCCATCTCTTCCAAGTTAGAATTTAAAATCAATTTTTTTATTTCTATCACAAACGCTCTCGCAATATAAGTTTTAATCATGCGCTATATAATTGCGCGTAAACTTGGCGCGAGGCACTACCGTGGCTGTGTTCCGATATTTAGTGCTAATACTAAAACCCTATATTTTATGTCATATTGTCACTCCCTACGTATAATTACATAAGTGTCACATATGAGATTTTCAGTTTATTGCATAGTGACGCTTAGAAAGTCATGTTCTTTATGGTCACCAAATATTAAAAAACAATATTCATAAGTAAGGTACAAATTGAAAACCGAAAGATCCCTAACTATAGGGAAACATATGAAGCTTAATACTTTTAAACTGCTCTCCTCTAAAATTTTCGTTTTGGAGTTACGGGATTATACGTAGGGAGTGACGATATATGCTATAGATTTCCAGTATCGGCAGTGATTATCGGAACACAACTTGTGTAACGTGCCTCTTGATCGAAACTCAAAAGTCATTCGCATTCATTCGCTTTTGAAACGTATCTGCGTTTACATAGTAGTTCTTCCTGTAGTGTTCTATTCAAAAACAGTTATACTAAAAACCATGCTTGTGTAAAACATCTTTGATTTGTCAATGTTTAATATCAAGACAGTGTGAGTGTACTTTGTATGTAAACGTATTTTTTTGTGTTTAAAAAAATTTGTTTCTTTAATTTTATCGTAATTAACAATATGTGAATGAGCAGATTAAACCTTCTGAGTAAGGCAAGTGCTTTTAGAAGTCCGACTATATACCGTCAGAGTATTATAAAATACTCTGAATATTACTTGGAAGTGTGTGTGTATTTTTTCTCGGAAAAGTCCATTTTTCCGTAAAATGGAATAAACATTATGATACTATATGATGAGATTTGTAGTTTACTTTTATGTGAGCTATTTATTTATTGTTTTGACATAGGTGACAATTTAAATTATTACTTTTTAGATTGCTACTTCAAAACGTTATTTAATTTAACACGCCTCACGAGATCACGATGATTGTTTTTTCGTGATTACGATTCACGATGATTTGGTTTCATTATATCTAATTTTTTACAGGTGCTTCGGCCCGAATTCGCGCACAACACCCGCCATACCCGGAGGTTTTCAACCGCCGTCACTTGATCCTTTGAATCTGTCGCGAGAAATCGTTCAGCTGTACCGTCACGCGGGTATTTTTTGCCAAAGAACAAGTATATTGCATGATTGATTAAGAACGTGACCAAACTGCATATCTAATAAAAAAAATATATTTAATAGAAAATTTTGTTTGTTGCAGGCGGAAGTGACATCTTAAATGTAGAAATTTTGTCGCAAGACAACATTTCACAAGAAAAAGAAGAGAACCAAGCAAAGCAAGAGTAAGTAATTTTATATTTCTTATCATTGTGACAGAGTTGGCGTGTTTAATAATATTAATATTATTCAATATTTATGTTCTAGATCGGAAAACACCCTTCGTTTAAAAAAACGGAAAAGGGAGGATGAGGATTTAAAATATTGAAGTAGAGCAGATCGACCGAGTTATTATTTTCTTTAGAAGATTCTGAAGAACATTAAGAATATAAGGCCGATACGAGCCATTCCCAGGATGTTAAGCGGGAACTTGTACGTGCATACATATATGTATACATCTATAAATTTACAAGTATTACTTGTAAATTTCTACAAGTGAGTTTTTTGAATTGAAAATTCAATTCTAAAATTCATACGGGATGCGGGATTTGCGGTCACTTTAATGTTTGTAAGTCATACATATATGGATGTTAAAATGTCATTTTACAAAAACTGCCTCCATTTTTTAGCTATGACAAACTATAGCATAAGATCCGCCGTTTGCACCACTATATTTGCATTACAATCATTAAATGATAATTTTATTTCTAGACATGATGTATTAGCTTTTCAAATATAATATATAAACTTATTGTCGTGAGCCTTTTCACGTACAATATAACATAGATACATAGATGTTATCTGTTGCAACGTCTACTTGTTAGCTGTCGTTTTGAATATAATGAACTTCGTTGCAGTTTTGACCACAACCACTTCAAACAGTGTGAAAGTACAGAGACCACAACCGCTTCAAAAGTGTATTTATTAAAATTTAATCATTTCAGATTCGTTGTCTAAATTTCAGTTACTCGATGACGACATGTTTAGTTCATTAGACAACAATTAGCGATTGACTGAGAATTAATCTCGGGCTCTGACGTCTTTTAAACGGATAAATAATATATGAATAGTCGTGAAGAGCCGTTTGCTGGATGTTATGGAAAATATGTCTATATATATATGCACCGAAAAAATTATATTTTCGTAAGTAGAAGATTTTATACTTAAAAAATCTTCTTAAAGATTTTAGATGATATTTTTCTGAAATTAAGAATATATTCTTTATTTAAGAATATAGTCTTTTTCGATAGTGAGATGTATATGTTTTTCTATAAAGGCTTTTTATATTCTTATCAATATTACTATTTAAAGGATTTTCCTCTTAAAATAAGAAACTTTTCTTGGCGCTTAATTTAGTATAAAATATACTTAAAGTAAGTGGGATATCCTCAAAACAAGAATACAATTTTTTCGGTGTGGGCGTGTACACACATATAAACGAATTCACGTTTTCACGTGTTTTTGAATTAAAATTTTAATTCATAAAATCATACAAGAAGCTATACTTGCATCTCATGTATGAAGGACCCCGTATACTCTTCGAACTAATTTTAAAATATTGCGAAAGAAACTCCTCAGCCAGGAGTCAAACCTGGAGTCGAACCTAGTTCATTAAACATTTTCTTTTGATAGAGCATCTCGTAATTTTTATTGTGTATTGCATAGTGATTATTGTCACTGTTAGTGCGGTTAATGCTGCTATTGCTACTACAATTGCGTAAAGACATCTGATTCTGTCTGTTACTGGAAGATTTTGTCATCAAGTTCGAGTCTGTCGAATTTTTCCGCACATTCTCTATCAAATAATTCCGAAGCCCTTGGTATTTTATATTGACCGGTTTTTTGGTTGTATTAGATTCAGAGCAACTGTCTGTATCGCATTTAGATGAATCTAATGTTACATCTGCGTTAGAATTTCCATCTTCCTCCATTTTCTGACTGGATGTTTTTTCGCATATTTCACCATTTTTATTTACGGGACATTTTTCTGTCAATTTCTCACAAGAGGATACGTCATTGATTCCAACAGATTTCGCAGTGGAATTTGAAATATCACAAGATGCGCTATTGATCTCAACAGAAGTACTACTCGTAGTAGAATTTAATGTATCTTGAGATTAATCGCTATCACGCACAAGTTTCATTACATTGACGGGTACGGTTACAGCTATTTACTCGTCAGTAGGTATTTCCACTCTTTGTTCCAGACTTGTTATAGTCCGAGACATGTTGGTAATGGTATGCTTGACATTCATATAGGGTGTCCAGATATACTTTCTTTCGGCTTCTCTTTCAGCTAACTGCTGAAAATATGGACATGGTCTAATAGGTTTTTCTAATAAGGTGACATTTCTCTGTGTTTCATTCTCTTCCATGTTTGTAAGCTTAAGTTTTGTTGCAAGACTGTTTGAGTTGTAACATGCTGTAACAGTCTTTTGAGGAGAATCGTCCTTGAAGTTTGCAGACCAATCACAAGGCACTTCATGACCCTGCCCACTATATATACTAGAAAATTGTCCAAACACACTTCTCTTATCGAGTATCTTATCGACGAAATCTTTCATCTCACATCTCGAAATCAAATTTGAATTTATTTCCGTTCCTACATTGCTCTCTTGCGTATCACGTTCAAAACTCTCATTTGTTTTTGATGTGCAAACGCTCGAATTCGAGGAAAAAGTGGCATTCATCGTTTTTTGCTTTTCTGAAAAGCAGCTAATTTTTCAAGTAATTTCGATGGTTTCATTTGCGAATGAGTTTTCGATTGCAATTTAGAATTTTGCGAGTTAATATTCTTTAATTTAAGCAATAACTTTTCTCCGCTGAACGGGACGTTACACGAAGCCTTGACATTCTGTTTTTCTCTATTTTTGCTCTCTTTGACGGATAATCTCTCAGATGTTTGGGCTCTCTTTTTTCTATTTTGTGTTTTATCTATATTAATTGTTAACAAGACATATATAAGGCCTTACGAGCCATTCGCAGGATGTTTGAGCAGAAACGGTACGTGTATATATATACATACACACACATGTAACGAATTCAACTTGTAAATTTTTTTTTACAAGTGAGTGTTTTTTGAGTAGAAAACTCAATTCTTACAATCATAAGGGATGCTGGATTTGCATCTCACATATGACAGACCGCGGATATTCCCCTAACTAATTTTAAAATTGCGAAAAAAACTCCTCAGCCAGGAGTCGAACCTGGAATCTCCGGCTTTCCGTGCTATATATATACAGGGTGTCTCAGAATTGCCGTACAATCTCTCGTAGGCAGGTAAAAGGAATAAAACTGAATCGAAAAGTCCTGAACCATTTTTTTCTATTATTTACAATAAAGGAGTAAATTATTGAGTAAATCAGGCCAATCAGCGCCGACCTTTAGCCAGGCGCACGTCAGTGAGCCACGCGCCTGGTGTGTGTGAGCGGTACTTTGACTGGACTATTATAGGTTGTATCAATCTCACGCGATAATTTATGTTTCAATATCAACCTTCATAATGTATTTAACTTTGTGACAATGCAACATAGGAAAGATAAAAAGAAATAGTTTAAATAAAGGTAAATTATATATATAAGAAATAAATAAAAAGAAAATTTTGGATCTGTAATTATCATTAACGCAATCTCTCTCTCTCTCTCTCTCTCTCTCTCACTTCTGTGAGAAGTGCATTTCTTGTTCGGGATATCAAAGTCTCGCAAGACGGGTGGACACTTTACGTGGATACAAGGTGCTGACGTGTGTAAGTGGATCACAGGTGAATGATCGCTTGTGCTGATATTAACGAATCTGGTCGGTAATTATCGGCATGGACGATGAATATGCAGAATACCGATGTTCGGCATGTAAGAAGGCAATAAAAAGCAAAGTTGTTAAGTGCAAGTCTTGTGTCAAACATTTTTACCATCCGAGATGTATATGTAAACATAGAGTTTATGATAAAAATCGAGAATTGGTGCAGTGTGCTGGTCCGTTTGAAGAGTTTTTCGTTGAAAACGGCCAAGAAGCAAGTATGAAGAAAGCTCCGACGACGACGGGGAGCAGCAGGAATAGGACAGGATCTACAGGGTCTGTAGGTTCTGCGGGGCCGTTTACGGCACCGAGTAGTGGAAATAAGTTATCAGGAGTGAATGGATTGACTGGCATTGATATAAAAATAGATTATCTTGTAAGAACTGTGAAAGAAATCAAAGATGAAACTACCTGTAAAAAAGAAATTAAAATGATGATTAAAGAGATAGTTCGAGAGGAATTGGGAAACGTTAAACACGAACTGGAAAATCTAAGAAGAATGATACAGGGAGTANTGCGCGAACCAGCGTCAGGAACGCAAAGAAGCTACAGTAAAGCAGTCAAAAAAATAAAGAGAGAAAATATTATAATTGGGAAGCCAAAATTGGAACAAAAAAGTGAAACCACAAAAAAGTTAATAAAAAAAAAAGTGGATATTAAGAACATGGCGATGGGAATAACAAAATTAAGAAAAGGAAGCAAGGGAACTGTAATAATGGGATGTGAAACTGGAGAGGAAGTAAACAAGTTGAAGGAGACAGTTTAAACTAAACTAGGAGAAAATTATAAAGTAGTGGAATCACCACAATCAAAGCCGAAATTAAAAATTATTAATGTAAAGATGGAAGAGATAAATTTAAGTGATGATAAACTTATATCTACGATAAAAAGACAGAATAAAATTGATACAATGAATATGCGAATAGTGAAGAAAATAATGAAAGGAAAGAAAAATAATGACAACCAGTCTAAAAAACGAGAAGGTAAAGAGGGATCAATAATAGTAGAAACANATGATGAAACACACGAGTTGATTCTGAAGAAAAGTAAACTAAATATAGGATGGAAGAAATGTCCTCTATTTAATCATGTTAGTGTTAAAAGATGTTTTAAATGCTGGGGTTATTATCACATAGCTAACAACTATGTGAGAGACGAGACATGTCACAAATGTGCAGGAAATCACAACTCGAATGACTGTTCAGCGACAAAGAAGAAGTGTGTAAATTGTATGTTCAAAATTCGAACATACAACTTAAAACTAAATGACGAGCACGACGCTCTCAGTGTGGAGTGTCCAACATTTAAGAGAGCATTGCAAGAAGAGAAGAGGAGAGCTGGCTGGAAGGACACTAAATAGCAACTACAGGAAGATGTGGAGCTAATGCTATACACAAATGCGCAAAGTCTAACGGCGCATAAAGATGAGATACAGCGTCAGATTTTGAAGAAAATAAATCCTGCATTCTTAGCACTGTCGGAAACTAGATTGCCTGATGAGATTGATGATAGTGAAGTGAGCGTTCAGGGTTATAGTATAGTTAGGTGTAATACTGAGAACAGAAATACAGAAGGAGTTGTTTTATATATAAAGGACGATGTTAAATATGAAATAGTATTAGCAAAAACCTTAAAATTAAACTGTTGGTGTGTAGCGGTAGAAGTAAAAGAAAAATGGTGTAAAAAGGTGATTATGGTAGTATATCATTCACCAAGCGCATCGCATGGTGCCTTTATGAGATTTCTGGAAGTTATAGTAGAGGAGTTAACAATAAAAGAAGAATGTATAGCAATTGGTGACTTTAATATAGATCTTATGTTAGATTCCTTTTATGCGAAGAAACTGCAAACGACAATGCTGAGCTTAGGTATGAAACAATACGTTAATAAACCGACAAGAATCACGAAAGACAGTCAGACAATCATTGATTTAATCTTCGCAAATAAAGATAGTTTAGAAGTACAGGTAGTTTACGAACCTAAAATTACGGATCACGCATGGCTTCAAGTTAAACTTGGTGCTAATAGAAGTGAAAATAACTATAGAGAATTTAGCGCTAGAAGCTTTAAGGAATTTGATGTAAGTGAATTTACCAGGTTAGTGGCGAATAAATTGCATAACAAACAAGATATGGATGTCAGTGTGAAAGCGACAAAGCTAGTTAACAGCATAATAGAAGCGTTAGATGTAGTAGCGCCGATAAGAAAGTTTAGAATTCCGAAAGTGTGGGAAGGGAAAAAATGGTTCTCAGATGAAATAAGAGAAGCAGCTGATAGAAGGGATAAAGCATACAAAAAAGCGATTTTTGAAAATAGTGAGCAAAATTGGTTGCAGTTTAAAACTGAAAAGAATACAGTTGTAAAATTAATTAGAGATAAAAAAAGAGAGTATTATGAAAGTATGATAGATCTCAACAAGGAAAATTCTACGACTATGTGGAAAACTTTGAAAGAAATAATTAAAGGTGAGCCAGTAGGAACAAAGATAGTAGAAAGTATAGATTTTGAAATCTTAGATAATATTGATGAGCCGAATGTAGCCGATAAGTTTAATTTATACTATGTAAAGAGTATTAATAATATAGTGCAATCTATAAATGTAGATAGGTTCAACGGTACAAATAAAAAAAGTATTTATGTTATCGAGAACAAAGGAAGTATGGAAAATTTCGAGATGATAGGAACAGACAAGTTAGAAAAAAGTGTTATGAGCTTACGAAAAAAAAAAGGTACGGATGAGGGCATAACTAGTGATGTATTAAAAGCAGCTTTCTGCGTAATAAAAGAAGAGTTTGCAAATGTAATAAATAGTTCTTTGAGAGTTGGTTGCTGTCCGAAAGGATGGAAAACTTCGACGATAGTNCCGATACCAAAAATAGATAAAGCGAGAAAAGCAAGTGAATACAGACCTATTAATATATTACCAGTATTTCAGAAAGTGTTAGAATTAATAGTAAAAGAACAATTTGAAATGTATCTAGAAAGTAATGCTATTATTACAGAGCATCAGTCGGGGTTTAGAAAACAGTATTCGTGCGAAACAGCGATTCAAACTGTCATTGATGAATGGAAACTAGTAGTAAGTGAGGGGCAAATGGGGGGGGTGGGAGTAATTTTCATGGACCTTAAAAAGGCGTTTGAGACAATAGACAGAGAAAGATTATTAGGGAAATTGTATCAATATGGAATTAGAGGAGTGGTTTTAGAGTGGCTTAAATCGTATCTAAGCAATAGGAAACAGCAAGTGCGATTTAATCATAAGTGGTCTAGATTGCTAACAACAGAATATGGAGTACCAGGGATCAGTATTGGGACCTTTGTTGTTTATAATATATATAAATGATATAATCAAAGTTTGTCCAGAAGGATGCAGTATAAAAATGTTCGCTGATGACACCTTAATATACGTTAGTGGAGAAAGTAGTATGGATTTAGAGAGTAAAATGAATACAGCATTTAATGTAGTCGAGCAGTTGATGAATATAAACAAGCTAAAAATGAATGCGGGAAAAACGAAATTTATGATAGTCAGAAGTATACGAAAAGAATTGATAGGTAATATTACATTAAAATGCCTGGACGGTATTGGGATAGAGCGTGTAGAAACAATGAAGTATCTAGGTATAATTATTGATGACAAACTAAGA
>NW_018021644.1:0-21712 GCF_002006095.1 Pseudomyrmex gracilis
GGGGGAAATCCACCGTGGTGGGGCAATGGCGCCAGAAGTGGTGGGGGGGCCAGGTGGAGGGGGTTTGTTTTGACGCGCCATACGTGGCCACGTACTACTTGTGCACTTGTCGCAGGTGTATAAATTTATGTGATTGGTTAGATGCCGCAAACAACGGCTTGAACGCACTCCACTCGCGTTGATCGCACGTAGTGATTCCACGCTGGAATCGCGGTTAGAAAAGTAGTAAATGCAACTAGCAAGCGACTGAGTTCCAAGCAAGCAACTTAAATACGCGTGACTTGTCTGGACCGCGAGCAACGACAAACTGCGTGCACGGCTTGGAGACGACGCGTTACTTCCTCTCCGTGTTAGACGAATTTTCCGTTTTTCGAAAGCGGAGGACTAGCGAATTTTAGAAATCGTCTGAAGGACAGGACATCATCCTCGTCACTTGGCAGCCACATGTTCCGATTTCTAATTTCTGGTAAAGAGTTTTTATATGTTCTAGGCGTCAAACTACTATTTCGGCGCGCATAAATTATGCGAACATGTGGCTGCGCTTGCCGTTTTTTCAATGCACGTGTTGCGTTTTTTCTACAGAGAAATCGTCTACGGCAATTTTCTATTGCAAACCCGAACAACAAGTATAAAATCAAACTTCTTAATTATTGATAAGATCTATTACGCTACACTTTGCCCTCAATAAGGACTCTACTTTTCAATTTTCGTTAATAATTTGCTCTGTTTGGAATCATCACAATTTGTAGACATTTTTAATAAATGTCATGCTAGTGAGTGCATTCCTCTCTTGGAACCACTCTAAAAAAAATTCACTTTTCTTTTTATATAGTAAACTTGAAACACAAAATATAAAACTAAAAAAACGCTCGGGATTAATGCCCCAAACACTGGCCTACACGGTTATTATGGGGTTATTGTTTAGCTAATGTTTGCTTTATATAACGTTCTAAAAAATAAACCATAGTCTCTGATTATCCGTTTAATTAGTTTGTTGGTCACTACCACGCTCAATTCGTTAATGCTGACTTCCTCTTTCTTGCATCAACATTCGGCGATTCAGAGCCCCCACGCTTAGCCTACGCTAGCCTTTCTTCGAATGAATGCAGTCTAGCCGCCATCGTGGGAACCGCCTCATCAAACAGCCGGTCTGTTTTCTTATCTTGCTGAGTTGTTTCCGTCACATCCAATTGTGACTCGACCTCCAGATTGACACGAGTCGGGGCTGCCGGTCCCAAGGTTAAGTAATGTAATACTAAATGTAAGTTACATTTGGTATTACACTTTCAATATCATACTATTGAAATTAGTACTAGTTGGTTGCTCAACATAAATCACAGTTCTTACAACATAAACACAGTTTAAGTATGGGCAACAAAGCCCGAACGTTGAAGTCGTATCGTATCAATCTAATATACACGATTTTAGTATCACTAAAAGAAACCAGAAAATAAAAATGTACTCTTGTAACTTGTGAAACATTAAAGTATGACATTTTTAACGTTTTTCTATTTAATTTTTAAAAAAACCTTCGATACCTGAAACGCATATATGCGTTTCTCATATCAAAGTCACAATTCTGTGAAACGCATATATATAAACACTGCTTCATCTTTCATTCTTTTTTCTACAGACTCTAGTACCTTGAATTATATCCCTTCCTTAGACGAATTGGCATTATTGCATGAAATTGATACATTAGATGTAGTATAAAAGAAGAAGGACTAAAATACTATGCCGCTTATGCAGCATACAAATGTAAAAAATAAATATACGCAGAAAATGACGCGTTGGATTTAAAAGTATTTTCACTTGTCCCGGCGTGAAAAACGGAGTTAATTTGTTCTCCATGTTTTGCATCAACTGCTTCTTGTGTAGTTTATCTTGTAAAGCTAGTTTATCTTTAAAGACTTTCGTTTCCCAACGTGAGGCTGCATTTCTTTCTTTTAATTTTTGCAGTTCCTGAGAGTTGTCTTCAAGAGTATAAAAGAAGAAATATATTAATATATATAAAATATAATAAGAAATAAACACATAAATTTGTAATACAGTGACAAAATGTACTATTTTATTGGACTAGAGAAGATATTGCGGCTGCAATTTTATTAAAAAGCGTAAGTCTGAAACCTTATGCGTATCTGCGAATAGCAGAACAACTTTCTTTATCTGCAATGGTAACTCTTCGATGATGGATAGCGGATTTTGACAAAGGCATCTTAAAAGACGTAGTAGCGATAATGAAAGTAAAAAACCGAGATATGACAGATATGGAGACAGTGGTTATCTGCTTTGGCGAAATTCATTTGTCAAATCAAGTTCAAATTGCAAAAGAAAAGAAAGAGTCCTTGGACTTCATAAAATAATGCCAAGTTGTTGTTGCTCGTGGTTTATTTAACAAGTGGAAACAACCCGTTTTCTACGCTTTTGGTCAGGAGATGACAAAAGAAATATTCTTTGATATACTTAGAAACTTACATACCAGTGGATATACAATTTTCGCGATAATTTGTGATTTCGGGCCATTGAATCCAAATTTCTTACCACAATTAAATATTGATACAAACAAAAAAGATAAAACATACTTCGAACATCCATGTAATAAAAATATAAAAGTACATGTTTCATCAGATCCTTTCCATCTGATAAAATTACTTTGCAATCATTTTTTTGATTCCAGATTATACTCCGTACATGGACATTTCATCACATCAGTAGCCTTGGAAAAATTATTACAACTCAACAGCAATAATTTAAAAATTGCACACAAGTTTGTTCTGGTTATCTCGACGGTTATCTTGATAACAATTTGTTGTGTTGTATTTTTCAATACGACAACCACTCTGAGCACTTTTTCAATCGTGATCGAGATAACATTACTGAAGTTGGAGACGTTCATTTGGCCTTTCTGCGTGAATTTGTTTTGTCGGCAACAGTAGAGCTTCCGGTTTTATCAAAGACGGCAAAGGACGGCATACGATGCGCAAGCGCGGACGTACCAGGTAAATATAATATTTTTACCACCGAGTGGCCAGCGTACGTACGAAATTTAACAAATTTACCCGATTCGAAAATATTTTCTGCTCACTGTGACATGACTTGCGTAAGATTTGTAATAGCTCTTCACGGATTAAAACCAAAGCCTGTAGCTGCCAAGCTCTACCGCGGTAATGTTTCCGACGGTCATCCTCATCTAGACGTCGTTCAGTTCCAGCCATCTCGAGACTTCGCGTTGTTAACGCGCGTCGACGTTGACCATCTCAACACTGACCATTTCTAAGACTATGTTATACGCTCCTCCGTACTACGGCAGTTTCCAGAGATATAAACTTGACTATTTTCACAATTATAGAGCATTTTCTGTATACGGTATATTAAAATCTAACGACATAGTTGTTACATTCTTACAGGTTTACAACTCGGCCGCTAAAATTGAAAATCAAGACTTTTTACCAGTGTATCACAGATTTACCCACGTGGGAATAAACAACAACCTTTGTCGGTATTGAAGACTTTACGAGCAACAACAAACAAATATAACGGATTTTCTTTATTATTATTGCACGCCGCGCGTCATACTCCAGATCAAAGAGGTTCTGACTTTTGACTGCAAGAGACAACGTAACGCAACAAATTAAGAAACAAGGCGTGTTTGATAAAAATCGAATACTTTTCTCTACGACTTGCTGATAAAAACCAAACTTTTATATAAATTTCACAACTGGGAAAACCACGTTGAGAAAAATATTGGTGGCGACTTGTTTCTGTTGTACCAACTCTGCTGTCCCGATGTCGATGTTCATGTTTTCACCACTTTGAATTACAGGCCGTGCGTATCGCGTCAATTTATGCGCACTGCCATCAAAGCCCGGATATTTATTATATTGCTCTCTGTTTTGCCCACGGCCAAGATCCCAGATTTAATTTCAATTTGGTAATATACATGTACTTAAACGGAAATAAGAGATTATCTCTTGACGAGCGCGGCCTGTTGATCAAACTCGTGGACAATTGGATAGACGGAGAGCAATTAGCGTCTTGCTCTTTTTTCAATACAATATTGCCGAAGCAATGGCTCGACTGTTTAACATTTTTGTATCATGTTCAAGCGCCGTTACGTCTCACCAATCGGACGACATCGCGAGATATCTTCTTCAAATATACGCGACTTAGAGATACACAATACATTTTCTAAAACCTGCCGCCCAACCCCCCGTACAAGATATATTGCCAATTCGAGACGTCGACTCGGCGTTCACGCTGCAGTCGTTTTTGAACCGGGTGTGTTGTCAGAGACAAGATTTGTTTCAATGTCCAGCGAGGATAAAAGGAAGCATAAGCGTTGAACTGCTAGCCGACCAATTGCTACAAGACCCGAGGACGAGTTTCGCCACAGTTGCACGTCTCACAATGCGCCTTAACAATGTTGAGTCTGTCATGACCGCTCTTAAAACTAAAATAACGAAAACCGTGCAATTATTTCCTCATGGACTGTGCAGCATTACAGGAGGCAACACCTACATATGGCTTTTCGTTACACACAGTGGATACGTGTCGCATCTATCAGAATCTCTACCGTTAAACGCGGAACAAGCTCAAAAACAACTGTTGCAATTAAAAACTCGTCTGCGCGAGTGCAAACGGAAAGACAAACCAATAAAATTGCATTGTTCGTTCTCTTTTGCAACAATCAACATCATCCGCAATCGTCAACCGCAATCCAGATGATGATCCACGTAAAACGACAACAACAACGACGACGACGACTACTCATATTGCTCATCATGATCATTTATTACCATCTTCAACAACTGTTCTCACACACACTCCGCCAGCTTCGTCCGCAGCAACTACTACTTCTTCTTCTTCTTTTCTTCCTACAGTAATTGTTCATGCTTCACCAACATTAACTACTACTCTACCTACTACCACCGACCACCGCAAAGTTGCCGCCGCCACCGCCACCGCCACCAACACCACCACCACCACAACCACCGCGTACAGCCACCATCATGAATGTTGAAATCGCCGATTTTCTATCGGCTTCGCCCGGCCTTCCGCCTGCCGGACAGCTCGGTTGGTGCCAAGGTTCGGGAGAGAGAAAAGCAAAGAAATTGCGACAGTCGGGTTTCTGGTTAATGCTGAAAGATATCGTGGTATATTAACTTCTAAACGGTATTTACAACGGAGTCGGCTTGATCGGCGTAAATTCCAAGACGGTATTTACAAAGGACTCGGATTGATCGGCGCGGATAATCTCGTTGGCGCGGAATGATACGGTCGGTACGGAGAAGACTCATTCCGGCGCGGTGGCTTATAGTTAGGCTTAATTCTACTGGGTAAAGGGAATACGTACACGGAGCGTATTTACAGCGAAGATGTTCCAGGCCGTGAGAACGGCCGGTTGAGTCGTGAGGATGACTGTTGATTGATTCGTGAGAACGACTGTTCCTCGGTATGGCGGTAACAACGGACGTTTGAATCTCCGGGCTCGTAGAGCCGACGGAGATGGTGTGCGCCGGAGCGCCGGAGGCGATCGAGACAACGCCTCAATCGTGACGATCAGGTAATGTCTGAGACAACGCTTCTGACACCGGGTGAGTCGAGACAACGCCCAGCGTGCCCAGTTTTGACTCTCTTACAGCACGCTGCAGCAAGTGAAAGGGATACGCACACAGGCGAGCAGCCGTGTGCGCTCGACCCTTCGGCCGTCTTCGGGCGGTAGAAGAGAACAGAGATATGTCTACTGTCTCTTTCTTTCGACATAGCTATAGCGTACGCGGCTAGCGTGAGCGGCTAAGCCTCGCGCTAGCAGCTGTTTATCATTTATCGCCGTTTTTTCTCGTTTTTGCACTGATTACTTACAGAAACATTTCGATTAAATAAAAAAATATTAACACCATAAAAGAATAATTAGAAAAATGGGTAAATATACAGAAAAGGTCACCCCCCTCCGATTTCAATGAGCTTGGCATATGTTGTCAAGGACACCTTCCTGAGTAACAATCCGTAAATTTTAGCCGTCGCTCGTTGTTAATAAAAAAGTTATGAATAATTGAAGTTTGATAACTAATTTTTTATTTTGCGACATTGTGTACAATTTTTTCTTCGTGATTCTTCAAATTTTTTCGTCGGTGTTGTAAACGTGTAAGCAGGGGGGCTGCGCCCCCCTGCACCCCCCTAAACTCTAACCTAACCCTAACCTTGTCACCCCAACCCCGGGAGGCGCCGGTCGAGACACCGGAGGTAGTTCAGGAGGTCGAGGTCGAGACGCAGGAGCGGGAATCACCCGAATTTCAATCGCCGACATCGGGCAGTAACACCGGTGAAGAAAAAGAGGGGGATCCGAGTGAAGATGGATCCTTAAGCCGGAGGACACCTGTGTGCAAACAAAGTGAACTGTAGCTTTAAGACTATTTAGTTGTTAAAACGTTTAAATTAATAGTGTAAGAGACTATAGTAAGTAGTTGTATAAGTCCGTAGATTTAAGAGCAACAAATACCACGTGTGGATCATCAGTAGATCTGGAAACGGAAAAAGTAGTTTTTATCTTTTGTTCTGTGCAAATTTTGATTTTATTTTCACGTTTTGTTTAGCGAAGAGTACCGTGGTTTTAATAAGTGTTTTTTAAAGAGGTTAGGAACAGACGGGCGCACCAATCACGCAGGAGTCACACACACATCGCACACACGCACTGACAACACTTACCTCAAACATTTATACTAACTACAAAATCAAACTACCGAATAAGGGTTCGTTCATATGTTACTCGAACACATCTCTAACACACAATGCGTGTGCCAAGTTACCTTAATCGCGATATAACCCATACATTACATATAAACACAGTCACACGAATAAGCACTCACACCTACAGTACATACATGCACACATCACCCACACAACATCCGTACAAACATCCGTCCTTATACATTACATATAAGTACAGTCACACGAATAAGCACTCACACCTACAATAAACACATACACACATCACCCACACAACATTCGTACAAACATCCGTCCTTATACAGTACACATAAACACAGTCACTGGAATAAGCACTCACACATACAGCAAACACATGCATACATCACTCACATAACATCCGTGCAAACATCCATCCTTATGCACACATTAACACTCATATCATACCCACACTAACACAGATGAATAAGAGACCAAACAGACACCAAAAGCAAACACTCGAAGTAGACAACATATATACCAAATTACACTCGTTAATCAAAACAAATAACACAACACACATACGCACACAAACACTCGGTTAAGGGGAAACACACACACCACGTTTGTGCCACACATTCACACATCACACACGTGTATAATACTTACCTTACCCTGCGAGTTAAAAAGACCTAAGGTGTCATTGCGCATGCGCGCCGCTAGCCGCCGCGTGGAAACGAGAAGGAAAGCGACGCCATGTTCTCAGCGAGTCAGTCGTATCACAACCGCTATTCAGAACAGACATGCTGTAAACGATTAATGCGTAAAGAGGTTGTTAAGCGCTAAGTCGAAGTTTTATGTACGTAAAAGTTATTATTTTAAGTGTAACAAAGACAAAAAGAAAATATATTTATATTAACATATATATAAAACTGTGTAAAAAGTGCTTGTACTTACCCCGGTGAAATCCTGATCCTGCGAAAAGAAAAAGCCTGGTGTCCGTTTGTACAGCGCCTGGAACAAACAAAAGCAGAAAATAAGTAGAAACAACCTTGTCACTAGGAGGTGAAAGTGACTGGCGACCGTGGTAGGCAGAAGAAAGCGTGAGTACTTGACCAAATATCACCTAAGCTCCGGTCACAACCTAACCTAAACTTTTCTTTCTGCACTCTCCCTCGTAAAATTTTCACTCATATCTATTGATATTGTAGTAACACAGGTTAGGTTGTGACCGGGGTTAGGCTGATTATTGGTCAAGGACTCACTACTTGTTGATATTATCACGGTCGCCAGCTGCTGTTTGCCCTCAGCAACAAGGGTGGCCTCCCTCCTTCCGTCTACGGGGTTGATTTAGCCCTCGGGATTCTCGGGAACGGCAGGATATGCGTGCACTTGCACGAATAAACACAACACCTTTTGTTTCAGAATATATATATATGTATTTATTAACACTGCTTTCACAGCACCACCACACGATAAACACTGTGGATTTCTTTATAATATTTAACGCAGCAATTGTTAAACGCGCTAACTAATGAGCCTGAGGAACTTTGTTATCGTACGCTTTTAGGATCGCACGTCCGTACCGTACAAGTTACCGTGATCGACTGCTGAGCTAAGATGGCGGGCGCTTCACTTCGGCCTTAAGGTCACCATTCACACGAAGCGGTGAAAACCGCGCCTTAAGGTACGTTCGTACCACGGGTTCCCAAAAACACGCGCTTACTCACGGGCGCGACTTAAGCCAGTATTCCTGCACTACTGGGGTCTGTTCTGACAGGCGAATAAGGTTTCACGCTTATAATTTGTTAAGTTAACAAATTACGCGAAAATGCTGCTTAAGGTGAAATTTTAGCATGGCTCGATTCTATCGAGGTTCACGCTTTACAGGAACACAAAATTTTCCCTTAAGTAAAACTTTTACAAAAATTTTGAAAATCTCAAATAGCGACTCTTTTGGCGATATTTGGATTTGTCACAACCAATAGACTTTAACCAGGTACTCAAACAACCGTATTCGTCATTTCTAAAATATAGCTCTACAAACATTTCAAATCATTTTATATACTTACTAAGTAGACCCGTATCTCGCTTACATCGCCTCCGTGACGTTTCTACTTACACTATCTAAAACTTACGCGTTAACTAACTAAAACCAGCCTACAACGGACTTTATCAAAAACAAAACTATAAACGTAGTTAACGCTTAAAACTCACGTTACCCTGTAAGGAAACAAAACATAAAATAGAAAATAAAACAAAAACCTAAAAATAAGCCTATTAGTGGCTTAACGCTCCCTTCCTTGCATAACACCTTTTACCAAGGTTTTTTATCGTTATGACTTATAACTTAACACTAACTAATATGTTTCAACAATAGATCCTGTTGCGCAGGATTGTTTTCTTATTGTTATCTAACATTTGACTGTAACGTGTTCTTAACTAGTTCTAATCCTACTACACTGTTCAGATATGTACTAGTTAATGTTTAACACGAAAGTCTTTGCTTAACTCAAACAAATCCCCTTTTCTGTTTCAGGCACTTGTTCGAGGTTCGACGCCGTCCAAAATCTCGTCTAGTACGCGCTTTGCCCAGTGACTGGCTTCCCTTCGGAGTTCCTTCTTTTCGTGTTTGAGTTGGGCGTTCAATACGGCCTCCTTGATCAGCTCCGAGTAACCTTCGCTACGCACTTCGAGATCCGGCGTGGGGCCTTCGGGGTCTGGTAACAAGGTTAGGTTAGGGTTATGTACCAAGTCAATGTTTAAAAGTTAGGTAAGACTAGATTCTTGTAGGGAAGGGTGAGGGGAGTCGAACCTCCCAGGTCCGGTAATTAGCAAGTCAATACTTAAGAAGTTATAGCCATTTTTAAAAAATGTCATTTGTTAGCAAAATGGTTCAGACAAAAGTTATAGCATTTGTCGAGACAAGACGAAAAGGTCCTATGACCAGACCTTCTATCTTTAATATTTTAGAAGTTATGAATTTTTGAAAATTTTCAAGATTTTTTTTTATACGCTCAATAAACGTAACTTTCGATGAAACGCACGCATGCAAAAAGATTTTGCGATATTCCGACTTTTAATTTTTGCCTTTAAAAAAAAAATTTTTCATTATTGGTAACCAAAAATGACGTTTGTTAGCAAAAAGCTTCAGACAAAAGTTGTAGATCTCGACAAGATCTATCGAAAAGATCCTATGACTTGACCCTGTATCTTGAATATTTTAGAAGTTATGAATTTTTGGAATTTTTGAAATTTTTTTTATTACGCCAATCAACGTAACTTTTGATGAAACGCACGCATGCAAAAGGACAGACACCTATCTTGAATATTAAGAATTTTGGTTTATAACAAAAACTTAGAAAAGTTTTGAAAAAAAGTTATCAAACCTTGGGAATTTGAGAAAAAACTTCAGACATAAGTTCTAAATTACAAATACTAGTATCGAGTATCTAGTATCTAGTATCTAGTATCTAGTATCTAGTATCTAGTATCTAGGTTAGGTTGTGACCGGGGTTAGACGGATAATTGGTCAAGGACTTACCAGGATGATTATTAATCACGGTCGCCAGTCGCTGTTTGCCCTCAGCAACAAGGGTGGATGCCTCTCGTCCGTTTAGTCTCCTGATTCATCGAGGCTTTGACTTCCGAGAAGGTATGGCCTAAAAAAGTGACTTCTCTCTGCAACCATTCGCACTTTTCTAAATTAAGACGAAATCCGGCTTGCTTTAGTTTGTTTAGATACTCCAAATGCTTTATATGTTCCTCAAGAGAATTAGACGCTATTAAAATGTCGTCTAGGTAGACTATTAGAAAGTCCAAATTCTGATCATTCAAGGCTAGATTCATCGCCCTGGCGAATGATGAGCCTGATGTTTTTAGTCCAAACGGTAACCGGTTAAACACGTATTTCTGGTTATTAACCATAAATCCGGTGTACTTGCGACTTTCCTCCGTTAACGGAATTTGCCAGAATGCTTGGGTTACGTCTAAAGTTGTAAAAAACTTTCGATGCCCTATTCTTTGGAACACTTCCTCTACGGAAGGTGGTTGCGAATGATCGTTTGTCATTCTCTTGTTTAGTTCCCTGGCGTCCAAACACAAACGAATCTTTCCGTTCTTTTTTACAACGGCTACCAGCGGGTTGATGTACTGAGTGGGCGCACGCTTAACGATTCCCATTTCCTCCAACTCGTTGATGTATTTTGTTACCGCGTCTCTATGAACTTCCGGAATCGGGTAGGTTTTTGCCTTGAAAGAAACTTTTGTCGCCATTTTTATTTTATGTGTATAATGGTTAACACACCCTATGCCTTCCTCAAATAACTCGCTATTGGAAGCAACTATGTCCGCTACCCGTGCTTCAGCCTCCTCTCTGTAGAGACGTTTGATTGCCGCTATTCTAGCGTTTTCCTCCAAAGAGAGTTGCACGTTTTCTCCGGTGCAGTTTATAATCGCTCTGTGTCTCGCGAGAAATTCCATACCAATTATTAGGTCATAGGCAAACTTTTTCATTATGTAGAACTCCATTACATATACTTTGTCATTGATTAATATATCTAGCGCTGTTTTGAACGCTATTGGTTCTCCCTTATCTGTGAACGCGCCTCTTACCGTGAAGCGGTTGATTGGGATTGTTGTTAGTTCGATTCCTTCGTTAGTCAATTCGTCGAACGTGCTCTTGGACATTGCGTTGATTTGAGCTCCGGTGTCTACTAAGGCCTTTAATTCCTTAGGACCGACCTTCACCGTTATCTTAGAGCTAACCCGATTGCGAGTTTTGTTTTGCTCCCGGTTTTCAAAATCACTCAAGTCCCTGAGTATTTCCCCCGTTCTTAAAAGACTCAACGTTACATCGGAACTACTAGTGTCCGTCTTATCCTTAATCGCCAACAACTTCGCCTTGGGTTTCGGTTTAAACGGAACTTTCTCTTTAATCTCGGTTGTTCGTGTCTTCGATTGACTCCGAGATCTTTCAGATTTCTTAGTTTGTTTTTCGCGTTTATTATCACCCTCGCTACTCGTTGGAAATTCGACTATCGGTTCCGGATCTTTTTTACTATTTGCCCTAGAGTTAGACTCGTCTTTGGGTTTTTTGCTATACCTATCTTTCGACGGTACACGGTCTCTGCCGTAATTTCTTTTCTTAACGTATTCTTGTGGGTACTTTGGAGTATTTGGAACCCTGCCAGTTGAACTTTGACTAGCATACCCCTTAAATTTATTTTGAACTTTTTCGCGTTCCCGTTCGTTATCTATATGCGTCAGGTAAGTAAGCAATGCTTCCACTGATGTTATCACCCCCGGCCTGATTGTTCTCGAGGTTTCTGAATCAAAATGTACCGTAATGGCCGATATGAATTCCTCATCTGACACAGGTGGATTTAACATTCTTACCGCGCTTAGTAACTCACGAGTATAACCCGCCATGGACTGTCCTTTCGACGGATCATATTTGTTGCGATACAAGTTTCCCCTTATTTGAGATTGAGTTGCCGAACTCCAAAATCTCTGTATGAATTGGGTTTTAAAGTCTTCGTATGTTTCCACATACAGCGTATCGTACCAATTTGCCGCTGTTCCGGTCAAATTTTGTGGCAGATAAAAAAGTATATCGTCCGCGTTCATTTGTTCACGCAGAACAACACGATCGATTCTTCTCAAGAATGTTATAGGGTTTAGTCCCGTTTCCTTACCGTTAAATTTTACGTCGCCGAATGGATTCATTAGGTAACCCCCATGTGGTATTCGAGCGTTTAACGGTATGTACGGCATAACTTGTAAATTGCCCTCTGTTATTCCCTTACTCGAATCTTGTGTTTGAGTTTGATCGGCTTCTACTCTAGATTCCCTTTGGTCACTAGAAAAGCTCTTAACGTTTTCTCGGTCTAAGACCTCTGTTTTGGGCTCTCCCTGTTTCCTTATCTCAATTTGATTAAGCCTACCCACAATCATCGACATCTGCTCTTGGAAACTGGTTAACATTTCCTGCATAGCCAGCATAGGGTTTTGGTTCGTTGGCTTATTTTGATTGAGTTCGGTCGTTATAGGGATTTCATAAGCCACATTGCTCTTAACTTTGGGAATTGCTCCCATTAGTCTTTTATTCGTCATACTACGCGTTTCTCTAACTTGTGAGTCAAACGTCATGTCTAGTAGACTTTCTCTCGCTTGGCTGGATTGTGATTCCCTTTTAGTCCGAATCGCTTCGTCGTCAGACATTGCGGTCTCTACTTTACCCTTAAGGTCTTTAGGAGTTCTCACAGTAGCCATTTTAGCTGATTTCGACTAATTAAGTTGTTTAACCTTATTAATAAATTGTTCCTTTATTTTCAGGTCTTAAAGTTCCTGTTGTTCCAGGTAAGTACCTTTTTGAGTCTTAATCGTCTATTTTAACCAATCGCTCTATTTTAGGTAAAATTGTAAATGAATAATTTAATAATTTCTTTTACCCGTTTTAGATACGTCGAGCTGTTACCTAGGTTTTTACAACACTTTGGACTCTTATTAGGTAAGTACAACTTTCAACTATTTCTAATATCCCGTATTGCACGTTACGAAATTTAAATCAACTGTTAATCAATGAAATTCGGATTATTAATGTTTAAACCGTTTAACGATTTTAATAATGCGCGAAAACACGACTATTACTCATTAAGTTGTTTATTTCCGGTTTAGTGACTTATTTACAGGTATGAAATTTTTTGTTGACTTAAGCATTAATTTTACCGCAGAACGTTTCTAATGTTCCAGTAGAATGCTTCCATATGATTTGTTTGTCTTAACTGACCACTTCCGGTCTCGGAAAAAATGATCGATGACTTCCGGTTTTTTCTTCCGGATATTATAGCTTGGTATACCCTTGGGTTACATACCAATTCCTATGTCTCTCGGACTTTTAGTTTACGAGTTATCTTATTTGTTAACTAACTAGTAAAGTTATTGATTAACAAAAACTCGACCCCTGGTATTTGTTAATTAGGGTATTAGAATCGTTTGAGGTACTTTTCACCTCTTAACTTCAATTGTTTATTTATACCGAAAATTGTTAATTTAATTTTTTAACAAAATTTTATTATCTGGTATCTGTTATTTAAGCATGTAGACTTTAGTCATACACTTAGTTTTTGGCTAACTATTGCGGTTTAATTTTGCAACTTAATTTTAACATAAACGCGATAGATTCTTGCGGACAATGTTGTAATTGACCTGTTAGTGCAAAAATTTTTTCTTAATCACGTCTAGTTTTAATTGTTAAATAAACAATATTTTTGCAATCCCGATGCTATGTAGAATAAATGCGCAAAAGTCGCAGAACCAAAAATTTTTCATTAAAGTTCTTATTTTTGCGAATTTTTAGCAACAATTATTATTTCTAACCCACACCGATTGTGATTCTGTTGTTAAACCGACTTATTTACTTGCAATTATTATTAACTGCGTTTTGTTCAACACGCCTCGACCTGTTCTGTTACACAAGATGGCCGCCGATATGTTTCTCTCTAACGGTTTTATTCCACAACACTAATTACTGTTATTCTATCTTTAGGAATGTAGCAATGTCCTGTCACGGTCGCCACTTGGAACATTAATTTATTTAACGACGAATTAATAACGTCAAGGTCTCCGAAGATTAGGTATTCTTGGTATGTGGGCCCGTTATTTTTTTGTGAGAAATACGCGAAAACAACCAACGTGCACAATATGGCGTCGCGAACGCCGACAAGCTAAGCCCCTTCACTGTGATCGGGGTTAGGCGTAATTGAGGTCAAGGACTTACTACTTGTTGTTATAATCACGGTCGCCAGCTGCTGTTTACCCTCAGCAACAAGGGTGGCTGCCCCTCCTTCTCGTCCACGGGATGATTCCGTCCTTGATATTCTCAGGGAAAGGCAGGGTGAACTGTGCACTTGCACAAATAAACTATCACCACTATTTTTGTTTAATATATGAATATATATATGAGTATCACGTTTATTATACGCACAGGATTTTTTACAATCACTGCAGTAAAACTAAGGACAATGTCAGCGTTTATAACGTTAATTAAGCGAGTCCGCGAAGCTGGGTTATTCGTACGCGAGTAGAACAAAACGTCCGTGCCGTACGAGCTTCCTAACGAGACTGTCGAGCTAAGATGGCGGGCGCTTCTCCTCGACCCTAAGGCCACTGCTCACACGGGCAAGTCACAACCGTACCTTTAGGTATGTTCGTAAACCTGTGCTAATCCAACGAAACTTTCGGGCGCGACATAAGCCAATATTTTACGACTACCAGGATCCTCACGAGTAGCTAAACACGATTCCGCCCACTTTATTTGTTAAATAAACAAATAAGCTGGACGTGCCGATTAAGGAGAAATTTCCTCACAGAACGTTTCCACGGAGTCTCGCGCTTCATGAGAACCCGAAATTTTTCCTTAATCTCAAAATTTATCAAAATTTCCAAAACTTTAAATAACATTTCATTTTAACATTTTAGGCTTCAATACTTTCAGGAGAGTTTTGTTCGCTACTCAGATCGTCTTAATCTTCAAACTCTTTTTCTTTTAATCAAACTGATCCATTATTGGCTTATCTTGCCTCCGTTACTAAACTTAGACACTAACACTAAATAACAGGTAATCAAACCTCTTAACTACCTCGCAGGTCGTAACTTAAAATAAACAAAACTTATCGCTAGTCAACGATTGCAACAACGCCGCTAAAACACAAAATAAAAGAACAAACCGAATAATAATAAAAAACACTCTTAAGCCTATCCTTTGGCTGTTCTCCTTCTTTTTACGTAACGCCTTTAGGTTAGGTTAAGGATTGTTTGGTTACGTACCTTCGCTTAAAACTAAACTATCACTTATAACAATACGTCCTACTGCACAGGAACGGATTTTTTATTGTTACATCGATTAACTGAAAATAAGTTTACAACTAGTATCACATTGGTTGTACTATACTACTGCGCACTAGTTGAGTCTTAAAACTAAAAGTTCTACATTAACGCCGACCAACCCCCTTTTTTGTTTCAGGTGCTTGTTGGCTCTCCGACGTTGCTCAGTATTTCGCTTAACACGCGACTCGCCCAAAAATTGGCCTCTTTCCGGAGTTCTGCTCTTTCGTATTCAAACTGGGCGCTTAACACCGCTTCCCTGAGTAGCTCCGTACTTTCCTTTTCATGCGTGTCCAGATCCGCAGCTGGGTCTTCTGGCTCTGGTGACAAGGTTAGGTTAGGTTGTGACCGGACGGGACTGTGTTTCGTGTACTGACTTTCGGTCGCCACCTACTTTAACCAACGAAGTAGGAAGGATATGACTTTTAGTCTGTTTCAGGAACGGACTCACCAGACAAACTAGATCCGACTTTGTCACCCTTGTCTCTGGATCTCCTCAACTTACGGATCCCTTGCGATGAGTGCTAACCACGGACCGCTGGTACAATTACTGTCCTTCCAAATGATGTGGTGGAAATCAATCACACACACACAAGTTGATAAGTTTGTGAGGATATAATAGTTTATTAACACTTGCTTTAGTACAATTTTTTCAGTGTTATTTGATTATGAAACGAACGCGTGATTATCAACCGTACTCGGTATCGCGATCTTAAATGCGTACAATATTTTAATCACTAAATGAAGTGCGACACGCTTTTATAACAACCGATTTTCTTTATTAGGTCGTTCGTGTGCGTTGTTGAGCGGACTCGATTTTATTGCGCTATTTCCGTTGTGAGCACTCTATTCCAATTAATTGGTTTTAACACTTACTTTGAGCGCGACACGATTTGAAAACGACCGACTCGTACTGGTACGTTCGTGTGCGTTCTTGAGCAGAGCAAAAATTTAGGCGCTGTTTACTCGGGAAGCGTTCTAATCCAACTGACTCGCGGCGCGCTCAGCTCAGCCAAGTCGCCGCGCCATCCCTACTCCGCTCTTACGCATGCGCACAACCTATACAAAAACAAGATTTTCTAAAACTGCTAAATTTTGACCCGAAACGTTTATTTGGTCACAAATAAACGCTCTGGTGCAATTTTACCAAAAACTAAAAATTTTTGTCACAACTGCATTTTCTCAAAAATTTCGATCCGAGACGTTTATTTGATCACAAATAGACGCTCTGGTTCACTTTTGCCGAAATTAAAATCTTTTGCCGAAGTTAGGTAGGTTAGACCTAACAGGTGCAATTTTTTAACTATGTGTAATTTCAATCAAACACGACTAGTTCATCTTAGAAAATCCTATTTTCGGTCTTATTTTGTCAAAATTACAAAGTTCACAACTTTTCGTCAGGGCTAGGTTCTTTGGTCTAACCGGTACACTTTTTTCAACAATGCGATTTTGACCAAACATGACGAGTTTACGTTAGAAAATCACTCTTCCGGTCTTATTTCGTCAAAATCGCAAAGTTCGTAAATTTTGTCACAATTAGGTTCTAACCGACGCACTTTTTTCAACTATGTGTAATTTCGATCAAACATGACGAGTTTATGTTAGACAACCGCATTTCCGGTCCTACTTTAACAAAATCACGAAACTTGTCAATTTTGTCAAAGTTAGGTAGGTTAGACCTTGTCACCGTCGCCAGCTGGGGGGGCTATCCCTGCCATCGGAGAGGCGGAGGCGGTTGCGACGGAACACCTGTTGGGGAGACCGGGGACGTCAACTGACGCTCTTTTTGACGCCGCGGTAACGGGTTCGGCTGTGGAGGACATTTGGATGCGCCGACAAGTCACAGACGAACAAAGAACGGAGTCGGACTCCAGTACAGGATAGAAGGCGACATCGTGAAATCTAAAGGGCAATCAGCCAAGAGTTTAGTTTTGTTTTATTGTTATTTTTTGTTTGTAATTTAGAGCAAGCGGGTGTTAGCGTTTAGGGTGCATAATGCCCACTTCAGTTAATCAGTACTTGATATATCTCGTTTGTTTNTTGTTTTGCGTAAGTTTATTTTATTTTAGAGTGATCCCCGGAGATTAGGGATTACTCGCTAAACTGACATTTCATTGAGTTGACCTAGCTTGTACAACTAACTATTTCAATAAGGAGTGAAACCCCGAAATCGGTTTCTGTAATAGTTTGATTGTTAAACAAAAAGTTTAGCATTGCACTTACGGGTGTTGAGTTTTTTACGAGGTCCGGACGGAGCCGGGTCAGCCTGAGGGTTCCGCGATCATCACCTGAAACAAAAAGAAAAAGATTAGTAAAAACTCATTGTCAAACGGAGTTGTCGGTTAAGAATAACTAAAAAGCTAGACTAAGGTCAAGGAAACGATTAATGGATTTCTACTCAAAATTGAAATGGTTAGTTCTATTAACCCGAATAAGACAGTTGTTAATAAACACGGAATTGACAAATTTTAACCGAGACAAGACATGAGTTCCACGTAAGAGGGAGTATGGGAGGATAAATGATGCGCTAAG
This sequence comes from Pseudomyrmex gracilis, assembly GCF_002006095.1. Lineage (NCBI taxonomy): Eukaryota > Metazoa > Arthropoda > Insecta > Hymenoptera > Formicidae > Pseudomyrmex > Pseudomyrmex gracilis. The sequence goes on from NW_018021644.1 coordinate 18,103, forward strand.
GAAGTGTGAATGTAATATTCACCACGGCCGGGCAAATCAACCAACGCACTGTAGTGCTAGGAAACGGTTTAGCCCGAGATGAAAAATAATAAAAATAGTAATTGTCAGCGAAACCACTCCGGTGTACGGTAGGTCGCATGGTACGACTAGTTTAAGCAAAAGTTCGAAAATTGGGTCCTAACCTCGAGTTGTGATAAAAATTTCTAACTTAGCGATTTCGACAAATAAGACCGAAAACACGATTTACTAACGTAAACTCGTCGTGTTTAGTCGAAATTACACTTTGTTGAAAAATTGCACCGGTTAGGCCTCACTTTGACAAAATTTACAAACTTTACAATTTTGACAGAATAGGACCGGAAAGATGATTCTCTAACATGAACTCATCGTGTTTGATCAAAATTGCGTATTTTTGGAAAAAGTGTTCGGGTTAGGTCAAAAGACCTAACTTTGACAAAAATTGTAAATTTTGTGTTTTTGACAAAATAAGAACGGGAAAATGATTTTCTAACATGAACTCGTCGTGTTTGGTCAAAATTACGCATTTTTGAAAAAAGTTGTGAACTTTGTGATTTTGACGAAGTAAGACCGGAAAGATGGTTTTCTAACGTAAACTCATCGTGATTGATCAAAATTGCAGATTTTTAAAAAAGGTGTTCGGGTTAGGTCAAAAGACCTAACTTTGACAAAAATTGTGAATTTTGTGATTTTGACGAAGTAAGACCAGGAAAGTGGTTTTCCAACGTAAACTCGTCGTGTTTGATCAAAATTACGCATTTTTGAAAAAGGTGTTCCGGTTAGACCAAAACACCTAACCTTGACAAAAATTTCGAAATTTGTGATTTTGACAAAGTAACAACCGAAATACGATTATCTAATGTAAACTCGTCGTGTTTGGTCGAAATCACACTTTGTTGAAAAAAGTGTACCGGTTAGACCAAAGAACCTAACCTTGACAGAAAATTTCGGACTTTGTGGTTTTGACGAAGTAACGCCGGAAATACGATTTTCTAACGTAAACTCGTCGGGTTTGGTCAAGATCGCACTTTGTTGAAAAAGTGCGCAGGTTAGGCCTAACTTTGACAAAATTAACAAGTTTCGTGATTTTGTTAAAGTAAGACCGGAAATACGATTTCCTAACATAAACTCGTCGAGTTTGATTAAAATTACACGTTGTTAAAATTTTGCACCTGTTAGGTCTAACCTACCTAACTTCGGCAAAAAATTTTATTTTTGGCAACAGTGGACCAGAGCGTCTATTTATGATCAAGTAAACGTCTCAAGTCAAAATTTGTTAAAAATTTTCAATTTTGGGAAAATTTTAGTTTTTGACAAAAATTGCATCAGAGCGTTTATTTGTGACCAAATAAACGTTTCGGGTCAAAGTCTAGCAGTTTTAGAAAATCTTGTTTTTGTATAGGTTGTGCGCATGCGTAAGAGCGGAGTAGGGATGGCGCGGCGACTTGGCTGAGCCGAGCGCGCCACGAGTTAGTTGGATTAGAACGCTTCCCGAGTAAACAGCGCCTAAAATTTTAGCTCTGCTCAAGAACGCACACGAACGTACCAATACGAGTCGGTCGTTTTTAAAACGTGTCGCGATCAAAGTAAGTGTTAAAACCAAGTAATTGGAATAAAGTGCTCACGACGGAAAAAGCGTAATAAAATCGAGTCCGCTCAACAACGCACACGAACGACCTAATAAAGAAAATCGGTTGTTATAAAAGCGTGTCGCACTTCACTTAGTGATTAAAATATTGTACGCATTAAGATCGCGATACCGAGTACGGTTGATAATCACGCGTTCATTGCGTAATCAAATAACACTTAAAAAATTGTANCAAAGCAAGTGTTAATAAACATTTTTAAACTATACAAACATTGAACTTTGTGTGTGTGATTATTTCCACCACATCATTTTGGGAGGACAAAATTAGTACCAGCGATCCGTGGTCAGCGCTCATCACAAGGGATCCGAAGCTTGAGGAATTCCAGAGACGAGGGTGACAAAATCGGATCTAGTTTGTCTGGTGAGTCCGTTCCTAAAACAGACTAGAAAGTCATATCCTTCCTACTTGGTTGGTTAAAGTAGGTGGCGACCGAAAGTCAGTACACGAAACACAGTTCCGTCCGGTCACAACCTAACAGGTGCAAAATTTTAACAATGTGTAATTTCAACCAAACTTGACGAGTTTATGTTAGGAAATCGTATTCCCGGTCCTATTTCATCAAAATCACAAAGTTCACAATTTTTGTCAAAGTTAGGTCTTTTGACCTAACCCGAACACTTTTTTCAAAAATACGCAATTTTGATCAAACACGATGAGTTTATGTTAGAAAATCATTTTTCCGGTCTTATTTCGTCAAAATTGCAAAGTTTGTAAATTTTGTCAAAGTTAGACCTAACCGGCGCAATTTTTCAACAAAGTGTAATTTCGACTAAACACGACGAGTTTGCGTTAGAAAATCGTATTTTCGGTCTTACTTTGTCGAAATCGCCAAGTCAGAAATTTTACCACAACTCGAGGTTAGTCCCTAACTTTTGAACTACTGCTTAAACTAGTCGTACCATCCGACCTACCGTACACCGGAGTAGTTTCGCTGACAATTACTATTTTTATTATTTTTCATCTCGGGCTAAACCGTTTCCTAGCACTACAGTGCGTTGGTTGATTTGCCCGGCCGTGGTGAATATTACATTCACACTTCCTTAGCGCATCATTTATCCTCCCATACTCCCTCTTACGTGGAACTCATGTCTTGTCTCGGTTAAAATTTGTCAATTCCGTGTTTATTAACAACTGTCTTATTCGGGTTAATAGAACTAACCATTTCAATTTTGAGTAGAAATCCATTAATCGTTTCCTTGACCTTAGTCTAGCTTTTTAGTTATTCTTAACCGACAACTCCGTTTGACAATGAGTTTTTACTAATCTTTTTCTTTTTGTTTCAGGTGATGATCGCGGAACCCTCAGGCTGACCCGGCTTCGTCTGGACCTCGTGGGAAACTTAACACTCGTAAGTACAACGCTAAATCTTTGTTTAACAATCAACTTCTTACAGAAACCGATTTCGGGGTTTCACCCATCATTGAAATTGCCAACTGTACAAACTTGGTCAATTCCGTGAAATGTCAGTTCAACGAGTAATTCCTAATCTCAAAGGATTACTCTAAAACAAAAAAACAAAAATAACATAAAAAGGAACTTGTCAAGTTTTGATTAACTTAAGCGGGCACTACGCACCCTGAGCGACAATACAGGCAACTTTTTCTTACTCGCAAACAACTACGCTTGCTGTAAATCACAAAACAAAAAAGAAATAAACTAAAATAAAACTAAAACTCTTTCGGCTGATTGCCCTTTGATTTTTACAGCGTCGCCTTCTACTCCGTACTGGAGCTCAACTCCGTTCCTTGACTGTCTGTAATTTGACGGCGCATCCAGACATCCTCCAAGGACACATTTGTTACCGCGGCGTCAAAGAGGGCGTCGGTCGACGTCCCCGGTCGCTCCAACAACTGTTCCGTTGCAATCGCTTCCGCCTCGCCGATGACAGGGATGGCCCCAGCTGGCGACGGTGACAAGGTTAGGTTAGGTTAGGTTAGGTTAGG